>NC_041387.1:76280300-76394995 GCF_002162155.2 Triticum dicoccoides
ATGGAGAAGTTAAGTGGGGCAAAAGATCCAATTTCTCTATCCTAGTGCCGGCGTCTAGTTGCCGATCCGCATCATCTTGGCCATCGCCGCCCAGCATCGCCAACTCGTCCTTATGGACGAGGTGAGATCTCCATTCTTTGATAAATTTGGGTTGCAAATTTCATTAGCACATGACAAATCATAGTAGCGTCAATGCCCATTTTCTTATTTGGTTTTGCAGGTTCACGTTGTCCCTGCCCATATGTTCAGAAAGGTCATTAACATTACCAAATCTTGGATATAGAGGGGTGGGGTGCTGCAGAGATTAACCTGCACGTTGGCTTCCAGTCTTCCACGCGCAGTCGGTTGGCGTCGTCCCCTGTGTCGTTCACCTCACCTCCTCGAGGTTTCTCTTGTGGTCGCCTTCGGCCTCGACAACCTATGAGGGCGCCTCTTCCTGCGATGGGGCGGCGGCGGCAGGCCCGGATACATCGTCTTCCTGCACGGCAGCGACGCACATGCTCAGCCTCTCCTCTTCTTCTTCTTCGATTTGACCATCTCTGAGACCAAATCGAGTAAGCTATTCGTAGAAAACAGGGGATGCACAGAAGGAGGAGAGGTACACAGACCTGTTACCTGTGGATGATGGAGGAAGTGACTCCGGCCGCCGCCGCCGCCATCCCCATGATCCTTCTTTCGTGCGAGATTCGGAGATCTAGAAGGGCAGCGATCTCAGCGGATACACTTCGCATGTGCTTGGCAATCCGTTTGGCCCGCCGTTGCCATCGCTAGCACTCTCTCTCTCTCTCTCTCTCCCTCTCTCTCTCTCTCTTGGTGACGACGGCAGTGGCGGCGCATCTGAGGGATCCAGGGTGTGGAGTCGAGGTGCATGCGGGAAGGTGAGGGAAGTGGCTGCCTGGGTGGGGCTACGAATACACGGAGCAGAATCTTTTTTTCAGGAGGCGGAGCAGAATCACATTCATTCATTCTTCATCCAACGTTCGAGAATATCAGTGAACCAGATGCTTTGGATTCGGCCACGGGAAGAGTTGCCCCAGGACAGATCGAACCGGCCCAGTAAAAGCCCACGCGAGAGGAAAAAGTGCCATCGACGGCCAGGAATGGCTTAGAGGTGCAATCCAACGGCCTAAATTTGTGGGCGCGTGAGAGGGCCGGAAAGAATGCGGTTATACTGTCCTTAAATTAAATAAATTATTGCAATTTCTTTCCCTAGAATAAATAGAGTTTCAAGGTGAATGAATATCTCATATCTTAAATAAATAAATTTTAGCTTGGTTGTTGTATTATATCCCTCAAGAAAGGTACAAACAATACTTGTCATCATGTGTAGAATCTATAACAGTAGAAAAATGTTTAAGGCTACTGAAATTTGTTAATCAACAATCTAAGCCATCTAAGAGACGCATGTCGATGTAGTGCTAGTAATGATATTTCACAACAAACATTCTAGAAATATGAATATGGGCCATAAAAGTTTCTAACGACTAAGAGAATACAATAGATACAATGCCTAAGTCTCATGATTGTAGCATGTCGGTCCTTGGGCCCATGGGCCCGGGCAGAGTGCCCTCTGGCGAGGTACTCCGTTGTTCATGTTCGTGACGGCGGCGGTGAATTACGGTGGTCACCGAAATGTCTTCGTCAGGATTTCTCCCTCTAGATCCGATGGTTGACTTCAGTAGTGAGATGCAAACTATGGACGATGACTTGACGCAGAGGAATGGTTGTGCAGCCTCGGCGGCAATCGCATGCAATTGCTGGGATCACAGATAAGTGGTGGAGACAACACATGAGTGGTGTCGATGGTGTCGGTACTCCAGTACTTGGTCTCGAGCTCCCGGGTGAAAGCCTAGGTCATACCCGAGTTGGTTATACCTGGCAATGACGAAGTTTTTACATTGGTACCTTGTTGAAGGTATTACTCGGATATGCTCGGACTGTTTTTTCAAGGTGAAAACCTAGATTCTAGACGAATCCGGTGACGGTGGCGCTTGAGCGTCGCTCACTTTATGAAGGCGTTGTTGTTGAACAACCTCATCGTCCATGAGATGGTTGGTGCAAATAAGGTCACTGTTGTAGTTTGCCGATCGCGGATCTGATCGTTTTCTCTCTGTCTCGCCTACACATAGCTTTGGTCTTGTATGACTTTGCTATTTTATGGCGTGTTTTTGTGTGCGTGTGTTGGTATTAGCTGTGTGCATCCTAACTATGCAGAAGCCGTGTGTGTTCTCATTGTGTTTTGTATCCTCATCATGCTTCATTTTGAGCCAATAAAATCCACCCTTTGTCGAAAAAATGTACAATTTTAAAATTTCAGCAAGAGGTATATGCGAATCTAATATATGAAAGTGGCCTAGCATGTGTATCCTCCGAACTCTGATAAGACATGCAAAAAGAACAATTCATGTTGTAGTATCACCCTCTATACACATAAATATTGTAATCAGATTGCGCAACCAATTTTTATTAGTGAAAAATTAGTAATCTACCTGGTGCAAAGCCAACCATTTAGCTCAAAGTTTTTACACATTTAAATGATTTATATAGACACAATAAGTAATCATAGCCACATGGCGTTCTCTGAACATTTTAAAATTTCCACCCTTTCGTTTGATGATGAATGAAGTGGACTTCACATATATGATTTAAGTTTTCAAGTTGACTGTTAATTCATCAGGCTCGGTAATAGTACAATCAGGGGTGAATGGCCGACCACTATTTTTCAGCACATGAGTATACTAATCGTTTGAATTAGGCACTCACAAATATATACTTATCATGTTCACGAAGATTAACTGAACTTCCAAGAACAAATCAAAATCTTGGAGACCTAAAGGAAGCAGGAAGAACTCATGAGTTCCATGCAGTAGCCCAAAACATCTAGGAATTCCGAACACTGCGGAAGAAAATTAGAATCCAATATTCTTGTCTCTACATGGCCCTTGTGAAGTTCATTAAGCCATTGTTGTTGTAATCTTCAGTTCAGAGTTTCAGTAGAGTTTTAGGTGTCAAAAAGTTTCAGTTTCGACAGTAGCTAGTTTTCTTCAGTTTCGTCAGTTAATAACCGAGCTGCGCCCTGACCCGATCGTGGGATGGCACGACTAAAAGGTCATGGCGCCATGACGGGTGACGAGTGGGAAGTGTTGGGATGGCGGCACTCGCGACCCGATCGTGCCCTGTTTTTCTCATTTCGGTTATGTTGCGGTATTTTCACGACAGATGTCCACATAGGACTTAGGCGCGAGACCGTCACGTCGAGTGGTAGATCGAAGGGGTTAAGTGGACACGAAAGACACGAGGATTTATCCAGGTTCGTCCCCTCTTGCAGAGGTAGAAGCCTACGTCCTACTTTGGGTGTATCAATTATGATCTCGATGCAAGAGGTGCGCTTGGCCAACCCTAAACCTCGAGAGATCGTAGGTTTTTCTGTCTAACCCGGGGCTCCCCTTTATATATAAGTTGAGGCCCGAGGCATATATGAGAGTCCAAGCCGGAACAAGTCTACGTCTTGTCCCTTAAGTAAAGGAAACTCATATGACGGTTTACAAGCGGGCCCAAGCCAGTGCACCTTGAGCCGGCCCATCAAAGGGCGGCTCATTGATACGTCCATTTTGCATCATGCTTTTATATCGTTATTTATTGCATTATGCGTTGTTATTACAAGTTATATCACAATACTTATGCCTATTCTTTCTTATTTTATAAGGTTTACATGAAGAGGGAGAATGCCGTCAGTTGGAATTCTGGACTGGAAAAGGAGCAAATATTAGAGACCTGTTGAAAGTGCAACTATCCCTGGGTGGTTTTGGTAATGATTAACAACATATAGCTCATTGAACTAATGCTATTTCAAGATAAATATTTCAAGAAAGTTTAATGATTGGCATGGCATGGATTAGGATGTGGACCCCTCAAAATGCTAAGGACAAAGGATTGTCTCAAGCTCTAAAGTTCAAGACTCTACATTTTCAATTTCAGTGATCCAAGATCACATTGAGTCCATAGGAAAGCCAATACTATTAAAAGGGGATGAGGTGTTGCTTAATGGCTTGCTTGCTCAAAATGCTTAGTGATATGCTCCAAAAACCCTCAACCACTTTCTCATATCCACATTTGTTCCAAACCAAAAGTCAAACTTGGCCCCACCGATTTGATCTATCCGGCGCCATCGAGTTCAGTTAACATAGCCACTGCCAGAAACCCCAGTCACTTCGGTCTAACCGATAGGGATCTCGGTCTCACTGAGATAGGATTGCAAACTCCCTGTGTCCCTTCGTAACGTTTCGGTCTAACCAGATGAGCGATCGGACCCACCGAGTTTGCATCCTGTTTCCTTTTTCGTAACGCTTCGGTCCCACCAAAACGAGCGAATCGGTCTCACCGAGTTTGCCTGACCAACTCCCTGGTTTGCTTATTACCAAAGTCGGTCCAACCGAGTTTGTGTAATCGGTCAAACCGAGATTACGTTATGCCCTAACCGTAATGATATCGCTCCCACCGGGTTGACGTGTCGGTCCCACCGAAATGCCTAACAGTCACATTATGAACTAAATCGGACCGACCAAGTTTTCTGATTCGGTCCCACCAAGTTTGGTAAATTGTGTGTAACAGTTGGATTTTGTGTGGAGGCTATATATACCCCTCCACCCTCTCATCATTCGTGAGGGAAGCCATCAGAACGTGCCTACACTTCCAGCATTCATTTTCTGAGAGAGAACCACCTACTCATGTGTTGAGACCAAGATTGAAAGTGCGTTATATCGACTAGAGGGGGGTGAATAGGCGATTTTTATGAAATTCTTCACTGAGGAATTTGCTAGTGAGGAAATTCCTAAATGAAGAACTACTAGCAGCAGAATAAGTACTCGGAAGTAAACATAACAGAATACAAGCATAGTCATCATGGCGAGATGAAGACAAACACAGAGTACAGAAAGCGTAAACACGGGATAACACAAGAAAGAAGACGGACAGACTGAAGAAATTGATCTGAGGAAATTGAGAAAGACTTCAGTCAAAGTCTTCAAACAGATATGAATAGGCACACAACAACAGACATGAGGAAATGAAAGAGTTGAGGAAATAGAACCAGTAGGCTTGGTGAAGACAATGATTTGGTAGACCAGTTCCAACTGCTGTCTCAGTTGTACATCTGGTTGGAGCGGCTGAGTATTTAAACTCGAGGACATCCAGTCCCGAACACACAGTCCTCACCGTATTCTCTTTGAGCTAAGGTCACACAGACCTCGCCCAATCACTCGTGGTAAGTCTTCAGGTGACTTCCGAACCTTCACAAACTCGGTCACTCGGCGATCCACAATTCCTCTTGGATGCTCTAGACCTTGACGCCTAACCGTCTGGAAGAAGCACATTCTTCAAAGGTAACAAGCGTCGGATCCATGCATGATCAATCTCTTCAGTGATGCTCAATCACTTTGGGTTGTAGGTGTGTTGGGTTTGGGTTTTCCTCACTTGATGATTTTCGCTCAAAGTCCTCGGAGGATGGGATGCTCTCAATTGACAAGTGTCAGTTTCTCTCGGAGCAGCGAACCAGCTAGTGGTTGAAGGGGGCGCCTATTTATAGCCTAGGGAGCAGCCCGACATGATAAGACATAAATGCCCTTGTCTGTTATGACCGTTAGGTGGGTAGATATTTTGGAACCGCTGGCGCATAGCATAGCAACGGTCGGAATTTTGACTATCAAAATCCTCAGGGCTATCATGTTCCTCACTGTGTAGGCAATTCACACTGGTGAATTCCTAACTCCTCAGTCAGAACAAATTCCTCAGAGACCAGAAGAACTTCGTCTCTATCACTGAAGAATATGACTGAACTATATGAGATTTCCAATGGCTTCACTCGAAGGGATTGGTAGGTGTAGGATTTTGAGTTGAGCATCACATGGAAAATTTTCCTTAGTATTTCCTCGACCCCCTTTAACAGTACGGCGTTTCCTATGACTCAAGAAAGAGAAAATGAAAATACGAAAACAAAAGTCTTCACGCTTCATGTTCCTCGAATGAATACCAAGTCTTCAAGGTCACACCAATTTCTTCACTTTCAAAGTCTTCAGAAAGTCTTCGGATATCCAAAGTCCTCAAACGAAGAACTTCATTTTTAGGGGTCGACTTTCTCTGTAAATATCAAACTCCTCATAGACTTATTGACCTGTGTACACTCACAAACGCATCAGTCCCTTAACCTATAAGTCTTCAATACACCAAAATCACTAAGGGGCACTAGATGCACTTACAATCTCCCCCTTTTTGGTGATTGATGACAATATAGGTTAAGTTTTCAACGGGGATAAACACATGAAGTGTAAATACTGATATTGAGGAATTTGATTGCAAGATATAGAAGAACTCCCCCTGAAGATGTGCATAGTGAGGAATTTGCTTTTGAAGCAATGCACACTTGAAGAGTATAATCATGGAGATCTCCCTCTATATCTTGTATTCATACACGCATTTGATATATAGTATGAAGAATTTGAAATGCATGATGAAATATGGTGACTGATGTAATTCAGCATGCGTGCATTAACATTAATGAGGAATAAGCATGCAGAAGACCACAACAAAAGTATCAGGTCACCATAGAGTTTAAGATTACAACTCGATCCAGCAAAGTCATCAGAAGAATGAGAGTTGTAACTTAGCAAAAAAACGCCCATATAAGATAGACCCGCTTCAAGACTAACTCAAATTTCTCCCCCTTTGTCATCGAATGACCAAAAGGGTTGAAACTGAGGACTAACGCCCCTGAAGAATATCATGAAGATGGAGGAGCGCCAGCGTTGTCAGGGTCTTGAGTCGATGTAGGGCCTGCTGCAGTGTCGTCCAAGTCTTCATGCTCGTCCGTGGCGCGTGATGAAGAATATGAGCTGGCCACCAAGGGAGGAACCTTGACCCTCTTGAATTTCTTCGGAGGAGGAGCAGACCAGTCAAAGTCTTCCTTGAAGCCCATTTGCTTCAGATCTTCTTCACCATATAGATGTGACAGAATAGCCCAGGTGCAATCAAACACTTCATGGAGGTAGTAGTGGTTTTTCTTCACTGCATTATGTGTGGAAGTAATGTTGTGAAGAATAGAGCCAAACTGACGCTTAACCCACTTGTGGTTGCGATCCACCTTCTGGTGAAGACTTATTAGCAGTTCACGATCAGTCAACACACAAGGAGCAGTAGCTTGATGACTTGTCTTGGTAGCATTGGCAATAGTATCATGAGTGGCAGAGTCATCATTGGTGGAATAAGATGTAGCTTTGCGGAACTGACCATACAATGGACGAATGCCTTCATCGATCACGGCAGGTGACTTGCCCTTCTCATCAGATGAGGAAATTGTCCACTTGAGGACTTCAATGGGGGGCAAGTAGCTGAGGTGATTCTGAAAATCAGCCTTGTAGTTGAGTGAAGACCTTGTTCTGAGGAATCTCATGATCCATGGTGCATAAGGCTTCAACTCAAATGGAGAAAGTGCAATATTTGCCAGAGTCCTCATGAAGAAATCATGATAATTGATGGGGATGCCATGAATGATGTTGAAAAGCATATTCTTCATCATTTCGATAATTTCTTCATCGGATGAGTGCCTTTGATGGGACTCATGGTCTTCGTCAAAATGCGGTAGATTGTCCTTGGCACATAGAGCAATTCATTCACGAGGAATTTGGTCCTTGGGGCTTGTCCTGGCTTCAGCGGCTTCATGAGCACTTGCATATAGTATCAGTGAGTTCAGGCTCATCATACAGACAACGAGCACCGTCAAGTGGAGGACTGATTGGTAGGGCACGAAGCAATTCAGTGGCTGGTGCCTTGTAATGAGTGTTTTCAGTCATCCAGTCCAACACCCATGAGTTGACGTCAGCAACATCGCCTGTGATATGCAAGGTTGTGTAGAACTGAAGAATAAGTTCTTCATTCCAATCAACAATGTCAGAGCAGAAATTGAGCAAGCCAACGTCATGAATCATGCTGAGGACTTGAGAGAAGCACGACATGGATTCCATGTCCACATGAGGAATATGCTCATGATCGAAGACTTTGTCCTTGTTGTACAACACTGAGGAATAGAAGTTTGCCTGGCTGGCAGTCCAGAAACGCTTCCTTCTAAGACGAGCATTGTCATAGGGGTTGAAGTCAGTGAAGAACACATGCTCGCCGAAGAAATCATCAGCCTTGAATTTTTGCTTCTTAGAGAAAGGATCCTTTGGCTTGGGCCGAGGAGTGTCAGTCAATTGCAGCACCACTTCAGGAATCGCAATCTCAGGTTCCTCAGGCTGAGGAATTTCAGGCTCTTCTTCAGCTTCAGCCTGGGTCATCAATTCTTCATTGACAATTTCTTCAGCACTAGTGGCTGGAATTTCTTCATGAACACTCGGGGTTGCATGAGGTTCTTCAGATCCCATTTGCACTTCAGTGGTAGCAGGGGACTGAGGAATAGCTTGAAGGGGAGTGAACATTGGAGAGTTGGGATGTTGACTGTCCCAAAATTCATCATTGAGCACAGGAGTGGTACAACCAATGTCCACATCCTCCTCTTCAATTTCTTCAACACCTGCCTCTTCAGCAGTAAACTAAGGCAAGGTGAGGAAATGATTGGGGTTGAAGGGATCTTATCCACTTCAATTTCTTCGTCCAACTGCTTTGAAGAAGCAGCAGAAGGAGTTTCTTCATCAGATTCATCAGGAATCACATAATCTTCACCAAAAGGAACAAGGTCCCTTGATGGCATTGATGAAACTGGAACAGCATCAATTGGATTATCAATCTAACTTATCAGAGTCTTCATCTTCTTTGGAGCTGAAGAATTTGAAGAAGTTGATGCCTTCCTTTTCTTCATTGCTGCACGTTCTGCAGCCTTGGTCTTCTTCGCATCTGATGCAGATGGAAGGATTGGAGTTGGTGTAGGCGCAGGAGGTGCAGAGGACATTGGTTCATTTTCCTCAGGCGCAACTGATGCAGTTGCCTTGACTTGTTCACTTTCTTCAGGCGCACCACTAGTGGATGCCCTGGCAATATCTTCAGCGGCTGGAATGGAGTCATCAGCCCTGGCACTCTCATTTTCTTCAGCAGCCTGATTTTCATCAGCGGTGCTGGCATTTTCTTCAGTAGGCTGAGCATATACCCCAGCCTGAGTAACTTCAACGTGCACAGGTGGAGCAGCACTTGAAGTGAATTTCTTCGCCAGATTGACGAAACGCACCTTGGCGCCCTTCCAATCAGCATAATAGCGATCAAATTCATCGCTTAGTTGTTTGATTTCCACTTGCAAGGCAAGGAGCTGATCAGGAGTGAGAGTGAGGACATGGCTTTGACCAGGAGTGAGGTTCATCTCTGGCAAAGGCGTGTTAGGGTCCTTGTGCCATAAGTCAATGTAGTCGAGGATCAGCTTGGGATCCAACATCAGTGGCACATTGCTTCCTTTGGCTCTAGCGGCCCTGGCTTGCCTGCTTCTGATGATTTCCGCAAGTTCTTCATCATCATCCTCATCATCATCAGAAGGTACATGGAAGGCGACCTGCTTCTTATGAGGACTTGGGCGAGTGCCTCGTCCAGCAGTGGCCTTTTTCTTCAGCGGAGAGGGACCAGCTGAGGAATTTCAAGCAGCAAAGGAGCTTGCAGATGCTCCTGAGGCAATAGAGAAGCCTTGAGTCCTTTGGCACATGGCGAGATGCACAGGTGCCGAGGATTTTGTCGGAGCAGCTGAAGACTTTGACGGAGGAGCTGAGGACTTTGACGGAGTAGTCTGAGGAATTTGCCATGAGGGCCTTGAGGAGTCTGGCCTTGATGGTACATCAGAGGAGCTTGGCCGTGAGGGCATTGAAGGTGAAGCATTGGACATGTGTGCAAGCTTCTTGTGCATAGCCTTTTTTGGGCTGACTGGCAGAGGCCTCAGCAGAGGCAGCAGCAGCAGCATAGTCAGTGTTGAACTTCCTCACTGCTTCCTTTGCTTGCTTAGCCAGTTTGGCTTGGTGCTTTGCCCATTCATCAGGATAATCCTCACTGCACTTGAGGCTAGTGGGATCCACCAACTGGCCTGGTGCCAATGGAGGTCTTGGGCATGGAGGGTTGAGTGCGAATTTCTTCATGTACTTAGGAGTTACATACATGTACTCCCTCCATTCCCGTGCCCATCTCCTTTCAATCCTCTGTATGCGCACCTTTCGCTGATTTTTGTTCTCCTTACCAAACTTGGCTTCATCAGGTGTGCAATAGCCTGCATAAATGTCCTCGGGGATCTCAAAAGCAGTCATGACCTCAGGCTTCTTTCCTCCCTTCTGTGGCTTCTTACCATCTGCCATTTTCTTCAGTTGAGGAATTTGAACAATCGAATTCTCTTAAGAAGTATGCATCTTTTCTTCGAGGAACGCTGCAAATGAGTTAAGTTGATGAGAACCTAGTGATTCAGCAGCGGACATTTGTACCTATGAACATAGTGTAGTTGCGAGGAATTTGGAGAGGTCATATGCGTTCTCAGAGGTTTTTTTAAAAAGAACAAGCTTGAGGAGTTTGGCCAGTTGAGTCTTGAGGAATTTCACTAAGCGTTCTTTGTCTTAGGTTCCAGAGTTGTATAGATTGAAAATCCACACAATTGAGGAATCTTGAAGAAAAATCATAGCTTAGAGAAACGAATCAAGAACAGATGACATGTGAGGTGTTTATGTGTGTGAAGAATTGAAGAATAAACACCTTTGAAGATTTTCAGGAAAACTTGAGAATCAAAGCGAGCAGTTAAAAGTAAC
The DNA here is from genome assembly GCF_002162155.2 of Triticum dicoccoides. NCBI lineage: Eukaryota > Viridiplantae > Streptophyta > Magnoliopsida > Poales > Poaceae > Triticum > Triticum dicoccoides. Next base: position 76,291,052 of record NC_041387.1, read on the forward strand.
TTTTAATTACCCGAAGTGAAGAACACGACGAACTGGGAAGAACAGATGTGAAGTTCACCAGTTCAGATCTTCCACGCCCTAACTTGGCGGAGGAAGACGACTACGGCGGTGGTGGAGTGAAGATTTCCGCGGCCGGTGCGAGTACGACGGCGATGAGGTCGAGGCAGTGAAGCTCTTCCTCACCGGCGACGATGGAGTAGCGGCGGCGCTAGGGTTTGAGAAGCTCGAGCGGGAGAGAGAGGTCGAGCGGAGTAAAGGAAGTGAGGAAGGGGTGAGAGGGTATTTATAGTCGCAGTGAAAAACTGTTCACCCGAAGATTTAGGACGAACATGCCCCTGATCCTTCTCATTCACATGACATGTGTCATCCACGTACTGTGAGGTGGCGATCGTGTAGGATCGTGGGTGAATAGATAAATATATCGTGGGATGCGGAACGGTTTGAGCGGCAAAGCCGAAAATTCAGATAAGATAAGTTTTAAAGTTCCGTTCGCAATTTCTTCAGCTATCAAGGACACAGTGAATAATTTAAACGAGTTCCAAATAGAACGCATATGAGGAATTTGTGAATAGACTGGGTTGAGTTTAGCATAGAGGGGGAAGGGTCCGATCACATCCACTTAGCAGAAGAAATCATCTTGAAGAAATAACAATAATTGAATGCTGTAGAGGACTTAAAACTCATATTTATATACTCGAATGAAGAACAACACCAGGAAGAGTGAAGACAATGCAAAGTTGAAGAATTTGAAAAACTGAGGAATTTCAAAAATGAAGAAAAACTCAAATTGAAGATTTTCAACTTTGGTTGGTGGCGTAACCCACCGTATAAGAAAGCTGATTTCAGACACCGCGTACAATTGTCGTAGGGCTCTGGGAATCAATTTTTTCATTAATTTCTTCACACTTAGAGGGTTAGTCTTCATTGATTGAAGAAAAACGTTAATTCGTGTATTGCGCATCTAAGTCATCAAGTCAGCATAAGTGTTAGGATGTGTGTCCATTTCAGAGAACATTCGAAGATTCTAGGATATTTAGCTCACACCGCAACTTGCTAAATTTCTTCTCATCCAAGGGCTTTGTGAAGATATCGACCAATTGATCTTCAGTGCTGACGTGGTCGATGGAGATGTCGCCCTTCAACACATGATCACGAAGAAAATGATGACGAATTTGGATGTGCTTGGTCTTCGAGTGTTGAACTGGGTTATGAGCAATCTTGATGGCACTCTCATTGTCACAGTAGAGAGGCACATTCTTCACGTTGACGCCATAGTCCTTGAGTGTTTGCTTCATCCATAGTAGTTGAGCACATCACGATCCAGCAGCAATGTACTCAGCTTCTGTAGTGGAGAGAGATACGCAGTTCTGTTTCTTCGAGGACCAACAGACCAAAGATCGTCCGAGGAAATGAAATGTACCAGATGTTGACTTGCGGTCCATGCGATCACCAGCATAGTCAGAGTCTGAATATCCAATGAGATCAAAAGTGGAGCCCTTGGGATACCATAATCCAAGTGTTGGTGTGTGAGCTAAGTATCGAAGAATATGCTTCACAGCCTTATGGTGTGATTCCTTCGGTGTAGCTTGAAATCGGGCACACATGCAAACACTAAGCATAATATCCGGCCTAGATGCACATAGGTACAATAAAGAGCCAATCATGGAGCGGTATACCTTTTGATCGAAGTCTTTACCATTTTCATCAGTGCATAGATGGCCATTTGTGGGCCTTGGAATTTTGACCCCCTTGCAATCTTGCATGCCGAATTTCCTCAATACGTCCTTGAGGTATTTCTCCTGAGATATGAATATTCCATTGCACTGTTGACGAATTTGAAGACCTAAGAAGAATTTCAACTCTCCCATCATAGACATTTGATATTCTTCACTCATCATATAGGCAAATTCATCACTATATCGTTGGTTAGTACAGCCGAAAATGATATCATCAACATATATTTGGCACACAAATAATTCACCATCATAAGACTTAGTGAAAAGAGTTGGTCGAGTGAACCGGGTTTGAAGCCATTCTTCACGAAGAATTCCTTCAAGGTATCATACCACGCCCGAGGGGCTTGCTTGAGGCCATACAGGGCCTTGTTGAGCTTGAAGACTTTATCATGATTCTTTGGATCTTCAAAACCTGGGGGTTGAGCAACATATACTTCTTCCTCAATCTTACAATTGAGAAATGCACTTTTCACATCCATTTGTTGTAAGATAATATCATGATGGTTAGCATAAGCAAGTAATATGCGAATAGCCTCAAGTCTAGCAACTGGTGCAAAAGTTTCATTGAAGTCAATTCCTTCAACCTGTGTGTAGCCTTGAGCTACAAGCCGTGCCTTATTACTCACCACAAGGCCATTTTCATCTTGCTTGTTGCGGTAGATCCACTTTGTGCCAATAATGTTGTGCTTGCGAGGATATGGACGTTTGACCAGTTCCCAGATGTTGTTGAGCTCGAACTGATGTAATTCTTCTTGCATAGCTTGAATCCACTCAGGCTCCAGAAATGCTTCATCTACCTTAGTGGGCTCTGTGATAGAGACAAATGCAAAGTGCCCACAAAAGTTAGATAAATATGAAGCTTTTGAGCGTGTGAGAGGACCTGGTGCTTCAATGTCATCGATGATCTTCTCGATTTGCACTTCATTTGCTATATGAGGATGAGCGGGTTGTCTTCGAGGAATTTGATCCGCATTTTCTTCAGGAGCATTTTCCTCAGCACCATTTTCTTCAGGTGCGCCAGCTCGACGTTCATCACGTTCTAGAATGAATTCTTCGGCAGATTCTTCAGTAGGAATGACATCCTCAGTGGCTTTGAAATTGATAGAATCCTCAGGTGCTGGTTCATCTATCACAGAAGGTAGGTGCTCTCTTTGCGAGCCATTAGTTTCATCGAACCGCACATCTACAGTTTCAACAACCTTGTGAAGAACGTTGTTGAAGACTCTGTAGGTGCGCGAGTCCTTCCCGTAACCAAGCATGAAACCCTCATGTGCTTTCGGTGCAAACTTAGAATTGTGATGTGGATCTCTAATCCAACATTTAGCACCGAAGACTTTGAAGTAACTTACATTGGGTTTCTTGTCAGTGAGGAGTTCATAGGTAGTCTTCTTGAAGAATTTGTGAAGATATACTCTGTTGATGATGTGGCAAGCAGTATCAATTGCATCAATCCAGAACCGACGAGGTATCTTGTATTCATCAAGCATAGTGCGGGACATTTCAGCGAGGGTTCTGTTTTTGCGCTCCACGACGCCATTCTGTTGAGGAGTATAAGGAGCAGATAACTCATGAGTAATACGAAGTTCATCAAGATAGTCATCAAGACCAGAATTCTTGAACTCAGTTCCATTGTCACTCCTGATGTGCTTGATCTTCACACCAAAGTTGAAGCCCTCGAGGAAAATCGTTTGAAGACTTCCTGCACTTCATGTTTGTAAGTAACAATGTGTACCCATGTGTGACGAGAATAATCATCAACAATAATAAAGCCATATAGAGATGCATCATTTGTCACAGCAGAATAATGATTAGGACCAAAAAGATCCATGTGAAGCAATTCAAATGGTCGAGTGGTAGTCATGATAGTCTTCGCTGGATGCTTGGCCTTTGTCATCTTTCCAGCTTCACAGGATCTGCATAAATGATCCTTGAGGAATTTGACATTCTCAATGCCGATGACATGCTTCTTCTTCGCGAGCGTGTGCAGATTCCTCATGCCAGCATGACCAAGTCGTCGATGCCATAGCCAGCCTTCTGAAGCTTTTGCAAGTAAGCACACGGCAGGTTGTGGTCATGTAGAGAAATCAACAATGTACATGTCTCCTCTCCTAAAGCCTTCGATGACTTTGGAATTGTCAGCTTCCATGATCACAACACAACGATACTTGCCAAAGACAACAACCATATCAAGATCACAAAGCATTGAGACAGACATGAGGTTGTATCCTAAGGACTCAACAAGCATGACGTTGTCCATGTGTATGTCCTTAGAGATCACAACCTTACCTAGACCCAATACCTGACTTATGCCTTTGTCAGCGGAGATGATATGCTTCAGATGTGACGGTGATAAGGGAGCATCCATCAATAGATTCTTGTCATCAGTCATGTGTTTTGTACATCCACTATCAAGGACCCACTCATTTGCCTTGGGTTGATCATCCTGCAGATGAATTAGTGCAGCTTACAAACTCATATACTTCATCAGTGAAGAATATGACTTCAGTATCATCAGGTCAATTTCATCAAGCAGTTAGAACAGACAATCAGTATGAGGACATGAGAAATGAAAGTTCATTTCATCATGATTAGTCTGCGTCCTATCAGGCACTGTTCAGGTCTCCAGCAAATTCTTCAGTCGTTTTGAGCATGACTGGAGACTTGACCCTGCATAAGAGATTAGTTCTTTTTATTCACCACCCACATCTGGAGGGGTGGCAAAGAATTTATCACTCTGTGAACACCATATGAGAAAGGTGGAATGGACGCCAGTCCACTTCGTTTCACATAAGAGGGGTTAGGGTAAGCATATGAATAAGCAGAGAAATTCTTCAAGGACTTATGAACATAATGATTTGAAGAATAATGCACATATTCATAGCCCTTAGCTCTACCCTGCGAAACGGAAGGGTTAGCATGATGATGATCATATGAGGACTTTGATCCTTTTGAGGAATTTGATCCACGTGAGGACTTGGATCCATATGAAGAATTTGATCTGGAGTTCCTTTTCTTCACAGGTGGTGTCATGAGGACATTCACCTGAAGACTTTCAAGGCAACTTTTGGGAACCCAGATTTTCTTCATAGGGGAACCGTTCCTGCAGTTAGTCCCAACATATCTAGCAAATACTTCACCATTCTGATTTTTGAACAGTTTATAGTTAGAGTCAAATGACTCATCAGAAGAATAAGGAGATTCACATGTAAAACCAGATAAGTTGGATGGATCAACTGGAGGTCCCTTTGCAGCAACCCATGAGGTTTTGGGGTACTGCTGAGGCTTCCAATATGTTCCATCAGCATTGAGTTTCCTCTAAAAGGCAATACCCTCTTTCCTAGGGTTTCTGTTGAGGATTTGCTTTTTCAGCACATCACAAAGAGTCTGATGCCCTTTGAGGCTTTTGTACATGCCTGTCATGTACAATTCCTTCAACCCTACATCATCAGTGATACCTGCATTGTCCTCAGATGAGGAATTAGTGACAACAGAGACATATGAAGAATTTGTAGCATTAGAAGCATTTGAACATTCAGGTGAAGAATTAGCAGTTTCACGTTCAATGCACTTCAGACATGGAGGAACAAATTCTTCCTGTGTAGCACTGATTTGTTGAGCAAGTAATGAATCGCGCTCCTTCTGAAGATCTTCATAATCCACTCTTAGCTTTTCAAGATCTTGATTTCTTTGAAGAAATTTAGACGAAAGCTTCTCGTGATCAGACAAGAGAGTATTATGTTGATCTTGAAGGGCATCAAACTTGGAATGAAGTCTCTGAAGACTCTCAGCCAATGCTTTTGACTGATCCATTTCTTCATCCAACATATCATCACTCTTATTAAGCATGTATTGAACTTTTTCCAAAGCTCTTTGTTGTTTAGTGGCAAGGGAAGCAAATTTGACATAACTGGGGCCAAATTCATCACTGATTCATCATCACTAGATTCGGAAAGGTAGCATTCAGTTACCTTGGCACCTTCAGCCATGAGGCATGGTGAAGAGGAAGACGATTCAGGTGCGAAAGTCATTTCTTTGAGAGGATCCTTGTAATCCTCAAACCAAGGATCATGACGAGTACGATGACCTTCATAGACCTCAGAAAGCCGGTCCCAGATTAGCTTCACGTGATTGAGGTGCATGACGTTCCTGAAATGATTTCGGGACAGACAGGAGCAGATGACATCCTTCGCCATGAGGTTCAGTAGAGTGTACTTGCGAATGTCATCAACCTCCGCCATCTTGCATAGTTCGCTGTCCATAGTTCGCTGTCCATAGCCATGAGTCGCTTATTCATCATGGCCTTCCACCGAGGATACTCATGACCGTCAAAGATAGGGCAAGATACGTTCCTCAATCCTGCAGTCGACATAACTAAAACTCCAAGCGGTTAAACCAAAATCACACAGAACAAGGGAGTACCTTGCTCTGATAACAATTGAAAGTGCGTTATATCGACTAGAGGGGGGTGAATAGGCGATTTTTATGAAATTCTTCACTGAGGAATTTGCTGGTGAGGAAATTCCTAAATGAAGAACTACTAGCAGCGGAATAAGTACTCAGAAGTAAACATAACAGAATACAAGCATAGTCATCATGGCGAGATGAAGACAAACACAGAGTACAGAAAGCGTAAACACAGGATAACACAAGAAAGAAGACGGACAGACTGAAGAAATTGATCTGAGGAAATTGAGAAAGACTTCAGTCAAAGTCTTCAAACAGATATGAATAGGCACACAACAACATACATGAGGAAATGAAAGAGTTGAGGAAATAGAACCAGTAGGCTTGGTGAAGACAATGATTTGGTAGACTAGTTCCAACTGCTGTCTCAGTTGTACATCTGGTTGGAGCGGCTGAGTATTTAAACTCGAGGACACCCAGTCCCGGACACACAGTCCTCACCGTATTCTCCTTGAGCTAAGGTCACACAGACCTCGCCTAATCACTCATGGTAAGTCTTCAGGTGACTTCCGAACCTTCACAAACTCGGTCACTCGGCGATCCACAATTCCTCTTGGATGCTATAGACCTTGACGCCTAACCGTGTGGAAGAATCACAGTCTTCAAAGGTAACAAGCATCGGATCCACACAGGATCAATCTCTTCAGTGATGCTCAATCACTTTGGGTTGTAGGTTTGTTGGGTTTGGGTTTTCCTCACTTGATGATTTTCGCTCAAAGTCCTCGGAGGATGGGATGCTCTCAATTGACAAGTGTCAGTTTCTCTCGGAGCAGCCAACCAGCTAGTGGTTGAAGGGGGCGCCTATTTATAGCCTAGGGAGCAGCTCGACATGATAAGACATAAATGCCCTTGTCTGATATGACCGTTAGGTGGGTAGATATTTTGGAACCGCTGGCGCATAGCACTATATGAGATTTCCAATGGCTTCACTCGAAGGGATTGGTAGGTGTAGGATTTTGAGTTGAGCATCACATGGAAATTTTTCCTTAGTATTTCCTCGACCCCCTTTAACAGTACGGCGTTTCCTATGACTCAAGAAAGAGAAAATGAAACTACGAAAACAAAAGTCTTCACGCTTCATGTTCCTCGAATGAATACCAAGTCTTCAAGGTCACACCAATTTCTTCACTTTCAAAGTGTTCAGAAAGTCTTCAGATATCCAAAGTCTTCAGACGAAGAACTTCATTTTTAAGGGTTGACTTTCTTTGTAGATATCAAACTCCTCATAGACTTATAGACCTGTGTACACTCACAAACGCATCAGTCCCTTAACCTATAAGTCTTCAATACACCAAAATCACTAAGGGGCACTAGATGCACTTACAAAGATATTCCAATCCAACCATACGAATCTTGGTCTCTAGCCTTCCCAAGTTGCTTTCCACTCAAATAATCTTTCCACCAAATCCAATCCTATGAGAGAGAGTTGAGTGTTGGAGAGACTATCATTTGAAGCACAAGCGCAAGGAGTTCATCAACAACACACCATCTATTACCTTTTGGAGAGTGGTGTCTCCTAGATTGGTTAGGTGTCACTTGGGAGCCTCTGTCAAGATTGTGGAGTTGAACCAAGGAGTTTGTAAGGGCAAGGAGATCGCCTACTTCGTGAAGATCTACCCTAGTGAGGCAAGTCCTTCATGGGCGATGGCCATGGTGGGATAGACAAGGTTGCTTCTTCGTGGACCCTTCGTGGGTGGAGCCCTCCGTGGACTTGTGCAGTCGTTACCCTTCGTGGGTTGAAGTCTCCATCAACGTGGATGTACGATAGCACCACCTATCGGAACCACGCCAAAAATATCCATGTCTTCAATTGTGTTTGCACACTCCAATCCCATCCCTTTACTTTCTTGCAAGTTGCATGCTTTACTTTCCGCATCTCATATACTCTTTGCATACTTGCTTGAACCGTATCTTGATTGCTTGACTTGTGCTAAGTTGCTAAAATCTGCCAAGAACTAAAATTGGGAAAAGGTTAAGTTTTTATTTGGTCAAGTAGTCTAATCCCCCCTCTAGACATACTTTCAATCCTACAAGTGGTATCAGAGCTTTGGTCTCCATTTGCCTTGATTTTGATAGGTTTTGGTGATCATAGACTTGGTTTCACAACCTAGGAGAGTATGTCGTCTAGCGAGGGAAATTACCACCGTAGAGGTCCTTACTTTGATGGTACTAATTTTGCTAGTTGGAAGCATAAGATGAAAATGCATATTCTTGGACATAACCCCACCGTTTGGGCTATTGTGTGTATTCTCTTGCAAGGTGAATTCTTTGATGGGAGAGAACCAAACCGTGAAGCTACCATGGAAGAGTTGAAGATGCTGCAATACAACGCTCAAGCTTGTAATATCCTCTTCAACGGATTGTGCCCCGAAGAATTCAACAAAATCAGCCGCCTTGAGAATGCAAAGGAAATTTGGGATACTTTGATTGATATGCACGAAGGTACCGACTCCATCAAGGAATCCAAATTGGATGTGCTTCAAAGTCAACTTGACAAGTTCAAACTGAAGGATGGTTAAGGTGTCGCTGAAATGTACTCTAGGCTTGCTCTCATCACAAATGAGATTGGTGGCTTAGGAAGTGAAGAGATGACCGATAGGTTCATCATCAAGAAGATCCTAAGAGCTTTGGATGGAAAATATGATACCGTGTGCACATTGATCCAAATGATGCCCAACTACAAAGATCTCAAGCCAACGGAAGTCATTGGAAGAATTGTTGCTCATGAGATGTCACTCAAGGATAAGTAAGAGCTTCACAACAAGTCAAGTGGTGCTTACAAAGCCTCATGTGATGCTCCTACATCATCAAGTGAGAAACAAACCTTCAATGAGGAATTAAGCCTAATGGTGAAAAACTTCAACAAGTTCTACAAGAGTAGAAGCAAGGAAAGAAGTTCCAAGTCAAGGTCCTACAATGACAAAAGATCTTCGAGTCGTGAACGTAATTGCTACCATTGTGGAAGACCCGGACACTACTCCAATGAGTGTATGGCTCCCTACAAAAGGAGAGAAGATTCACCTAAAAGAAGAAGTAGAAGAGAAGAATCACCACCAAGAGAGAGAAGGAGTAGAGATGATCGTTATGAATGAAGAACCTCCTACAGAAGCAAGGATTCGGAAAGGAAGGAAAAATCATCAAAGAGCTACACAAAGCGAAGGCATCAAACTCATGTTGGTGAATGGGTATCTAGCTCCAACTCCGACCATCACTCCGAGAGAAGTTATCACCCCGACTCCGAATATACTCAAGATGAAGGTGTTTCTGGTCTAGAACTTGTGTCAACCAACTCCTATGACATATTTGACTCACCAAATGAAGGAATTGGAAGATTCTTCATGGCTAAAGGCCCAAAGGTATCACATCCCGAGTATGTTGATTTCAATAGTGATGAAGATGACTTGTTAGGTGATGATGATTTACTTGTTGACAATTCTAGTGATGAATACTATGATGAAACGTCAATTAATCATGCTAATCAAGATAAAACGAATGACAATGATAAGGAGAAGATTGAGCTTCTAACTAAAGAACTAAACACTCTTAAGTTAGCTCATGAAACTACCTTGGAAGATCGTCGAGAACTTTTATAGACTCATGAGAAGTTACGCTTTGAAAAGCTCAACCTAGAGCAAGAGCATGAGTTTTTAAAGGCAATCAATGATGATCTTCGCAAGAAAAGTTCTTCTTACATTGCTAAGAGTTTACTCTTGTCTACTTACATGCCACAAGTAAAATCTAGCAACAAGAGTAAGAAAGATTCTTCTTGTAGTAGTAACAATAATCATGCTAAATCCAATGTTGTTGCTTCTAGTAGTTCTCTTGATTCCACTAATGATTCTCTTAGCCAAGTTACACTTGAGCAAGAAAATAGCTTATTGAAGGGAATTATAGAGAAAGGTGTTTATAAGAGCCTTGCCAGAAGTAAGCAATTTGAGGAGATTGTACGCAAGCAAGGAAGGCACCAGAAGAATCAAGGTGTTGGTTTTGAACGAAAGTTCAATGCCAATGGAGTTGAGTGGGAAGAAGATCAATACCCCAAGATGAAGTTTGTTCCTCAACAAGAGAAGTATGATCCTACTTCTTTCCAAGGGACACAAGCTCAAGATGATCTTACACCACAAGACCACAAGCAAAAAGGCAAGGACAAGCTTCAAGAGGAGATTGATGCATTTGAAGAAGCTCCCAAGGCCTTGGTCAAGTGGGTTCCCAAGACTACATCAAGTTCTACTTCATCAAGTATGACTGCAACCCCAAGGATTCCCATCAAGATGATGTGGATCCTAAAGAAGAAGGAGTAGAGAGTTCTTGAGGGTGACTCCGCCAACACACTTCACTCATATCATTTTTGCAAGGACAAGTGGAATCAACTTCCACATCTTGTAGTAGTTCAAGGAGTGACAAACCCTCTTGTTGATAAGACAAGGGACAAGGTAACCTAATGCTTTCATGGACATCATCTTGTGTGTGCATCACTCTATGTCTATGGATATCCTTGTTTGTTCCTTGTGGGACTAACCCGTGTAGGTATTGAAAGTGCAACTCACTCCAATGGATAGCTCCAAAAGATCCACATCAACATTGATCATCCACATCTTCAACACCTACATGAAGTCATCATCGACAAAACCCAAGGTTAGTTTATCCCTCTTAGGGGGGATATCATATCTAGGGGGAGCTTTACTCTAAGAATTGAGCTAAAGCAACTCTAATGGTGTGAACACAACAATGCTTTATGTCAAAGTGGTAACCCCACGTGTGCTTAACCGATGAGTATGACCTACGATCAAATGTCCCCAAGAAGGGAGGTATTACTGTTGTTCCCAATGATAAAAATGAATTCATTTCACAAAGATTAGTGACTGGCTATAGAATGGTAATTAATTTTAGAAAATTAAATAAAGCTACTAGGAAAGATCATTACCTCTTGCTTTTCATTGATCAAATGTTAGAAAGATTATCTAAGAACACACACTTTTGCTTTTTGGATGGATATTCTCATTTCTCTCAAATACCTGCATCACAACCTAATGAAGAGAAAACCACCTTTACTTGTCCTTTTGGAACTTATGCTTATAGACGTAGGCCTTTTGGGTTATGTAATGCACCTACTACCTTTCAAAGATGTATGACTGCTATATTCTTTGACTTTTGTGAAAAGATTGTTGAGGTTTTCATGGATGATTTTTCCATTTATGGAACTTCTTTTGATGATTGCTTAAGCAACCTTGATTGAGTTTTGCAGATATGTGAGCAAACTAATCTTGTCTTGAATCTGGAGAAGTACCACTTTATGGTGAATGAAGGTATTGTCTTAGGGCACAAAATTTCTGAGCGAGGTATCGAGGTGGATAAAGCTAAAGTAGATGCCATTGAGAAAATGCCATGTCCTAAACATATTAAAGGTATTCGTAGTTTCCTTGATCTTGCTGGTTTATTAAAGACTTCTCTAAAATTTCTAGGCCTCTTACTAATCTTTTACAAAAGGATGTTTCATTTGCTTTTGACGATGATTGCGTAGAAGCCTTTGAAACACTTAAGAAAGCCTTAACTTCTGCACCTATTGTTCAACCACCAGATTGGAACTTGCCTTTTGAAATTATGTGTGATGCTAGTGATTATGCTGTTGGTATTGTTCTAGGACAAAGAGTTGAAAAGAAATTAAATGTTATCCATTGTGCTAGTAAAACTCTAGACAGTGCCCAAAGAAATTATGCTACTACTAAAAAAGAATTCTTAGCAGTTGTGTTTGCTTGTCATAAATTCAGATTGTTCACACCGATCATGCTGCTATTAAATACCTTATGGAAAAGAAAGATGTTAAACCTAGACTCATTAGGCGGGTTCTTTTGCTACAAGAATTTGACTTACACATCACTGATAGGAAGGGAGTTGAGAATACCATAGCTGATAACTTTTCTAGGTTAGAAAATATTCTTGATGACCCACTACCTATTGATGATAGCTTCCCTGATGAACAACTAGCTGTCATAAATGCTTCTCATAATACTCCTTGGTATGCTAACTATGCTAATTATATTGTTGCTAAATTTATGCCACCTAGTTTCACATACCAACAAAAGAAAAAAATCTTCTATTATTTAAGACATTACTTTTGGAATGATCCACATCTATATAAAGAAGGTGTAGATGGTATTATTATACGATGTATACGTGAGCATGAACAGGAACAAGTCCTTCGGAAATTTCACTCCAAAGCCTATGGAGGGCATCATGCGGGAGATAGAACTGCACATAAGGTATTACAGTCTGGTTTTTATTGGCCTACTCTCTTGAAGGATGCCCGTAAGTTTTTTTTATCTTGTCATGAATGTCAAAGAATTGGTAATATTAGTAGACGTCAAGAAATGCCTATGAATTATCCACTTGTTATTGAACCATTTGATGTTTAGGGCTTTGATTATATGGGACCTTTTCCTTCTTCTAATGGATACACACATATTTTGGTTACTGTTGATTATGTCACTAAGTGGGTAGAAGCTATTCCATCTAGCAGTGCTAATCATAACACCTCCATTAAAATGCTTAAAGAAGATACTTTTGCTAGGTTTGGTGTCCCAAGATATTTAATGACTGATGGTGGTTCACATTTATTCATGGTGCTTTCCATAAGCTGCTTGCTAAATATGATGTCAACCATAGAATATCTAGTGGTCAAGTTGAACTTAGCAATAGAGAAACAAAGCTAATATTACAAAAAATTGTCAATAGGTCCCAAAAGAATTGGTCTAAGAAACTTGATGATGCACTTTGGGCCTACAGAACAACTTATAAAAATCCTATGGGTATGTCTCCATATAATATGGTTTATGGAAAGGCTTGTCACTTGCCTCTTGAGTTACAACATAAAGCATACTGGGAAATTAAAGAACTCAACTATGACTTCAAACTTGGCAGTGAAAAGAGGTTATTTGATATTAGCTCACTAGATGAATGGAGAACCCAAGCTTATGAAAATGCCAAACTGTTTAAAGAAAAAGTCAATAGATGGCATGATAAAAGAATCCAAAAGCGGGAATCCAAAGTTGGTGAATATGTTCTATTGTACAATTCTCATTTTGGAATTTTACAGGAAAACTTCTATCCAAATGGGAAGGACCATACATCATTAAAGAAGTTTACTCCTCTGGAGCTATTAAAATCAATAATGCCGAAGGCCCTAGTCCGAAGGTGGTCAATGGGCAAAGAATTAAGCACTATATTTCACGTACACCTAATAATGTTGAAACTAATATTATTCAAACCATGACACTAGAGGAACACATAAGAGAGACCATCCAGAACACTCCAAAACCCTAAAAAGGAAGAGGTACATGATACGGTAAGTAAACGGACTCTGAAAATTTTGCAAAAATATTTTTTGTCAATTTTGGAATATTGTAAAAAATAAAAAATAAGAAACACTCGGGAAGGAAACCGAGGTGCCCACTAGGCACCAAGGCGCCCCACCTGGCGCACCATGGTGGGTATTGGGCCCCACGGGCACCTTCCCGACTCCGTTTTCCTGTACTATACTTGTTTCCCAAGGTTAAAAAATCTTTGTATACTCCCCCGGACGATTTGACCACTACATCGCAGAAATATCCTCTATTCCTTTTTCATGTTGTTTTCCCGTCAGATCTAGATCGCCAGGACTTCATCAAGCTCTTACAAGGACAAGTTCTTCGAGACGGTCATCAACGCCTACCTGTTGGAGGTGATGAAGCACCGTCAAGCCATTGAGATGCGTGAGGGGGTGCTCCTCATCCGGGATGTTCAAGGACCTAAGAAGACATGAACCATGGAGGCCAGGGTCGAGGCGGTGGACCAGGAGATCTTCAAGTGCCAAGGGATGGTGGAGCGTGGACTTAGTGCCAATCACTCTATTATTACGGAATTCACCCGTGATCACAAGGTTGATGGCCGGTCTATTAAGGACATCATCTTCACCTTCAACGAGCAAATCAAGTTTATGCAAAGCCAAATCTATGATCTTCAAAATCAAGTTTTTGAGTATGAAGCAAGATTTATAGGTATGAGTTTAGCTGCCGGTTTCAGGACTCGGGAGACTTGTGCATCCTCTTATGATGGTGAACCCCTGCCTTGGAAGCCAGAGGACAAGCTTACTACCTCATCATCACCACCATCACCAAAGAAGGAGACTTGAGTACACGGGTATGGGCACTCCCCTTGGCTTGTGCCAAGCTTGGGGGAGATGCCCTGGTATCATATCACCATCACTTTTATTACCTGTATCTATCTTAGTTCCATCTTTAGTTATTTCATGATTTAGTTGAATAAAAGTTTAGTATGATCTATTTAGAGTGTTAGTTTCGTGATCTATCTATCTATGTAATTGAGTGAGAGTTATATAATAAATATTAGTTTGAGTTTTTGCTTCTTTACTCTTTTGTTTCAATCAAAATAAAGAAAATAATGAAAAAGACCATATGCTAATCGTATGGAAAGTAATGACATCACATAAGGAAAAGTATAAGTGGTAACATTTATCGAAAGTTGACAAACATAGCATTGGTCAATGATGCAATTCATGAAAGAATTAATAAGGGAAGAGAAGATTCACATGCAAACATACTATCTTGGACATCTTTTATGATTGTGACCCCCCATTAAATATCTTATGTCAAATTGTTGATGTTGGACAAGGAATACAACGTAATGATTTATGTTTGTTCATATTCACATATAAGTTATATTGTCATAGATCCTCTAAAATGTGGTGCTTGCCCAATATCTTTGCTAGCCAAAAAATCGCACTAAGTAGAGATACTACTTGTGCATCCAAAAAACTTAACCCAGTTCATGTTTTGATAGTCCACAATACCTACCTATGGATTGAGTAAAATCCTTCAAGTAAGTTTTCATTGGTGCAAAAAGGGCAATAAAAATTGCCTCCAAATGTGTTTGATCTTTTAGTGTAAAGGAAAATAAGTGTTGTACGAATTTGTGATGGCAAAGTAATAAAAGTGATAGACTGCATAATAAAGGTTGCTATCATAAGGGGAAATATAACATGACGTTCTTTTGCATTAAGAGCTTTTGCATACAAAACCAAAAAGCACATGACAACCTCTGCTTCCCTCTGCGAAGGGTCTATCTTTTACTTTTATGTATTCACTTTTTATGGAAGAGTCAAAGTGTTCTCCTCTATTCATTTTTATTTTTCTCTTTTGCAAGCATCATGTGGTGGGGAAAGATCTAGGCACATATATCCAGTTGGATGTGAGTGATCATGAGTTATTATTGTTGACATCACCCTTGAGGTGAATAAGTTGGGAGGCAAAACTATAAGCCGCTATCTTTCTATGTGTCCAGTTGAAAATCTTTGCGCATATATATGTTGTGAGTGTTAGAAATGATAGAAGGCTAAATGATGGTTGAGTATGTGGACTTGCCAAAAGGCTCCAACATGAGACCCTTCCTGAAAATATGATGAATTGTAATTGCAAAATTGACTGAGAACATAGTTTGATTGCTTTCAAGAAATTTTATGCTTTATACTCTGATGTTGTGATGAATTGTTACTTGCTCATGAGAAGTTATATGATAAGGTTTATTTGTTGTTATAATAATAAGCATGATGCTACCATGTCCGTATTTTGTTTTTTATCGACACCTCTCTCTAAACATGTGGACATGATTTTCGATATCGGCTTTCGCTTGAGGACAAGCGAGGCCTAAGCTTGGGGGAGTTGATACATACATTTTGCATCATGTTTTCCTACTGTTATTTATAGTGTTTTTATTAATTATAATACTTTATGGAACAATTCTAATGTCTTTTCTCTCATAATATGCAAGGTTTACACAAAGAGGGAGCATACCGACAGCTAGAATTCTGGACCTGAAAAATCTATGTCAGAGATACCTATTATGCACATCTCCAAATGAGATGAAATTTCAAGGAAAATTATTTTGGAATATATTAAAAATACTGGAATGAATAAATACCAGAGGGAGCCACCTAAGTGCCCACTAGGCTCCTGGCGCGCCCTGGTGGGTAGTGGGGGCCCTGGCCTACCTCCGGTGCCCATCTTCTGGTACATAAGGTCTTTTGACCTAGAAAAAATAAGGAGAGGACTTTCGGGATGGAGCGCTAGTCTCAAGGCGGAACTTGGGCAGCTGGCAGAGCGATTCTGCCGGGGGAACTTCCCTCCAGGAGGGGGAAACTGAAACCATCGTCATCACCAACAACCCTCTCATCTTTGGGAGGACAATCTTCATCAACATATTCAAAAACACCATCTCATCTCAAACCCTAGTTCATCTCTCGTGCCCAGTCTTTGTATCAAAACCTCAGATTGGTACATGTGGGTGACTAGTAGTGTTGATTACATCTTGTAGTTGATGCTAGCTGGTTTATTTGGTGGAAGATCATATATTCAGATCCATTATGATATTTATTACTCCTTTGATTTTGAGCATGAATATTAGTTGTGAGTAGCTGCCCTTGTTCTTGAGGCCACGGGAGAAGTCATGTTGCAAGTAATCATGTGAATTTGATATTCGTTCGATATTTTGATGATACGTTTGTTATGATTCCCTTAGTGGTGTTATATGAACGTCGACTACATGACACTTCACCATCTTTGGGCCTAAGGGAATGCATTGTGGAGTAGTTATTAGATGATGGGTTGCTAGAGTGATAGAAGCTTAAACCCTAGTTTATGTGCTATTTTGTAAGGGGCTGATTTGGATCCATATGTTTAATGCTATGGTTAGATTTTATCTTAATACTTCTTTCGTAGTTGCAGATGCTTGCGAGGAGGTTAATCGTAAGTGGGAGGCTTGTTCAAGTAAGAACAACACCCAAGAACCAGTCCACACACATACCATATTATCAAAGTAGCGAACGCAAATCAAACTAACATGATGGAAGTGACTAGATGAAATTCCCCTGTGCCCTCAAGAACTTTTTACCTATTATAAGAGACCGTTCCGGCATCTCCTTTGCCACAAAAGGATTAGGCAACATTGTTGCACTTTTATTACTATTACTGTTACTTGCTCGTTACAAATTATCTTGCTATCAAACTACCTGTTACCGATAATTTGAGTGCTTGCAGAAATTACCTTGCCGAAAACCGCTTGTCATTTCCTTCTGCTCCTCGTTGGGTTCGACACTCATACTTATCGAAAGGACTACGATTGGCCCATATACTTGTGGGTCATCAGTGAGCATCATGAAATTGGTGATGGAGGAAGGTTGATGATGACGACGACATCGATTTCCCCTCTCTAGAACCCTGAACGAACTCCAGATCAGCCTTCCCGATGAAGAACAGGGGGTGGCGATGAATCCATCTCTCTGGTATATTTTTTCACCAATATGGAGTCAAAGTTAGGGTTGCCGGAGGTCTAGGGGGGCCACAAGCTCGTAGGACGCGCCTTGGGGGTGGGCATGATTCTCCAATGTATCTATAATTTTTGATTGTTCCATGCTATTATATTACCCGTTTTGGATGTTTATGGGCTTTACTTTACACTTCTATATCATTTTTGGGACTAACCTACTAACCTGAGGCCTAGCCCGAATTGCTGTTTTTTTTCCTATTTCAGTGTTACGAAGAAAAGGAATATCAAACGGAGTCCAAACGGGATGAAACCTTTGGGAGCGATCTTTTTGGAACAAACGCAATCCACGGGACTTGGAGTGGACGTCAAGCAACAGAGGAGGCGGCCACGAGGGTGCCTGGCGCGCCCCTTGGGGGTGGGCGCGTGCCCCACCCTCGTGGGCCCCTCGAGCGTCCACCGACCTACTTCTTCCTCCTATATATACCTACGTACCCTGAAACCTTCGAGGAGCACCACGAAAACCTAATTCCACCACCGCAACCTTCTATATCCGCGAGATCCCATCTTGGAGCCTTCGCCGGTGCTCCGCTGGAGGGGGAATCAACCATGGAGGGCCTCTACATCATCTCCAAGGCCCTTCCGATGAGTTGTGAGTAGTTTAGCACAGACCTTCGGGTCCATAGTTATTAGCTAGATGGCTTCTTCTCTCTCTTTGAATCTCAATACCAAGTTCTCCTTGATCTTCTTGGAGATCTATTCGATGTAACTCTTTTTGCGGTGTGTTTGTCGAGATCCGATGAATTGTGGGTTTATGATCAAGTTTATCTATGAGAAATATTTGAATCTCCTCTGAATTCTTTTATGTGTGATTAAGTTATCTTTGCAAGTCTCTTTGAATTATCAGTTTGGTTTGGCCTACTAGATTGATCTTTATTGCAATGGGAGAAGTGCTTAGCTTTGGGTTCAATCTTGCGGTGTCCTTTCCCAGTGACAGCAGGGGCAACAAGGCACGTATTGTATTGTTTCCATCGAGGATAAAAAGATGGGGTTTATATCATATTGCATGAGTTTATCCCTCTACATCATGTCATCTTTCTTAATGCGTTACTCTCTTCTTATGAACTTAATACTCTAGATATAGACAGGAGTCGGTCGATGTGTGGAGTAATAGTAGTAGATGCAGGCAGGAGTCGATCTACTTGTCACAGACATGATGCCTATATACATGATCATGCCTAGATAATCTCATAACTATGCACTTTTTTGTCAACTGCTCAGCAGTAATTTGTTCACCCACCGTAATACTTATGCTATCTTCAGAGAAGCCACTAGTGAAACCTATGCCCCTCGGGTCTATCTTTTATCATATAAGTTTTCAATCTACTTTTATTTGCATCTTTTACTTTCCAATCTGTATCATAAAAATACAAAAAATATTTATCTTATCATATTAACTCTATTAGATCTCACTTTCGCAAGTGGCCGTGAAGGGATTGACAACCCCTTTATTGCGTTGGTTGCGAGGTTCTTGTTTGTTTGTGTAGGTACGTGGGACTTCTGAGGAGCCTCCTACTGGATTGATACCTTGGTTCTCAAAAACTGAGGGAAATACTTACGCTACTTTGCTGCATCACCCTTTCCTGTTCAAGGAAAACCAACGCAAGCTCAAGACATAGCAAGAAGGATTCCTGGCGCCGTTGCCGGGGAGGTCTTCGCTCAAGTCAAGACATACCAAGTACCCATCACAAACTCATCTCCCTTGCATTACATTATTTGCCATTTGCCTCTCGTTTTCCTCTCCCCCACTTCACCCTTGCCGTTTTATTCGCCCTCTCTTTCCCAATCTTCTTTCTCTTTCGCTTGCCTTTTTGTTTGCTTGTGTGTTGGATTGTTTGTCGCGATGGCTCAAGCTAATACCAAATTGTGTGAATTTTACAATACCAATAATAATGATCTCTACTCCTAATGGAGCAGTTGGTAGTCTCCGCCGGTCAATTTTCGTCCCACCTACCCTGGTTAATTTTGGCACTTCTTCCCACCTCCCTTTGCCCACCGAACTCCCGCTTCGTCCCTCCCGATCGTTAAAAAAATCGGCAAGTTACAACTAAGATCACTGCAAACCGCGTCGGTTCAGCGGTAGAAAAACGACCTAAAAAATCTACTACGGTTAACCTACGAAATTAAAACCCTCACACCCGAATCATCCTGGCCTCGATGCACTTGCCCGTCGCCGTCATTCGTCCCTATCGTCCCTCTCTACAGGCCGCTCATCCCCTTCGCTCCCTACATCCCCCATCTGCCGTCACCGCCGTTCACATCCTTGGCCACCGTCACCGCCGCGCAAATCCTTGGCTGCCTTCACCGCCCGTCAAACCCTTCGCCGCCGCCATCCATTTGCAACGACTCAAAGAGCCCGTCAGATCTGCCTCCGACCATCGGATCTGCGGCCGATCCACTTGACTGGACGCTATCCGTCCGGCGGTTGAAAAGTCTGAAAGATCTCGTATGATCCCTCTAATTGACCCACACAGGTTTGCCTATTCTGTATTTTAATCCTTATAATTCTTATTGCTAATTGCTAACCCTTACAAATCTGGACCAGCTTTGGTAGCGTGGTCATACTGTGCAAAAACTGACATTGTGGACTCCTGTCCACTCCTCGCTAGGTAGATTGAGAACCTGGAATTGAAATATACAGTTTCAATCACCATTCCATGTCTCTGAAATAGGAAAGGGATAAACTGGAATAGAGAACATGGCTCATAGGCTGATTCCATACCTGCTTTGAATGCTTGCAGGTGGTGAGCCATGTCTTTGCCGGTGTCAGTAGATTCATCAAGTGGCAACAGTTTACGATCAAGAGGTACGTTTAATTCCATCTGCATATAACTGACACAAAGTTTACTTGCATGTATGAAATATGTACTGAATTTGTAAGGGTGACAAATGCTCTAGCAGTTTTCCTGTGGTGACGGCCCTTGGAGACGGTGACATCAGTACCAGCATCTGCCAAGGAACTCGAGTTTGAGTCTCACAACTGCAGAAGATCTCCAGTTTGCAGCTCACAACAGGATCACATGCAAAAAGTGACACCAACAGAAGGTAGTCAAGACACTTGAATATAATTGTTTCCATCCAATAGTCAAGGTTTGTATTCCAACAAGAAAACGAGTAAGGTGAGCATCAGATTGTTGCAACAGTTTACGATCAAGAGGTGCGTATAATTCCATCTGCATATAACTGACAGAAAGTTTACAGCTGAAGAAGATCTCCAGTTTGCATCTCACAACAGGATCACATGCAACAAGACACTTGAAACTAATAGTTTCCAACAAGAAAACGACTTAGGTGAGCATCAGATTGTTGCAATAGTCAAGGTTGGTGCAACACAAACTGATCCATTAGGTTGAGCTGGCTCATGCATAAACACTGGTACTGCAAGCTTGCATTTTTACTGTATAATATAATACCATGAAAAGTGTTCACTTCGTGAAAATGCAAGTGTATGACCAAATGATGAATGAATATGGACCACAGAAAAATGATTGAAAAAAAACATCTACCGAAGCTTGTGCCATTTCCTTACTTCACTTCAAGCAAAGGTCATTTAATGTCAGTTATGTGTACT
Organism: Triticum dicoccoides; assembly: GCF_002162155.2. Classification (NCBI taxonomy): domain Eukaryota; kingdom Viridiplantae; phylum Streptophyta; class Magnoliopsida; order Poales; family Poaceae; genus Triticum; species Triticum dicoccoides. The sequence continues at coordinate 76,312,196 of NC_041387.1, forward strand.
TACATAGGTGTGTATGGGTAATTCAAGAAGCAAGGCAGTTGATCAGCAACCTGAAGAGGACGTTACTCAGGGTATGCTGCATTTCTATCAGAAAGTGTTGCACCTTTGCCCAATGCATAAACGTACATTCGCAATATTTTATGATCATGTTTTGCAGGCCTTAAATATTTTATGATCATGTTTTGCAGGCCTTAAAAGCATGATAACTGCTGAAGATAATACTACGGGCATGCTTATACATATCATAATGTTATACACATGTGTTCTGTGCATTTCTGATGTTCACATGCTTAATGCATAATGTTTTGCAGGCCTTACGAGCTCTATAATAGTTGAAGATAAACCCTTTTCAAGCATCATACCCGTAGCTCAAAATGCTGGGGAAAACTCAGCTACAGTTCCAGGTATAATGCTTTTCTGAATAATTTTGATAATGTTGATAATGTTGCCAGGTAGATACGACGTTTGAATCATTTCCTTGTATTCATCCTCTTTACAACCCTACAGTTGGAACAATGTCGTTTCCGGATGGAGAGCATAATGAGGCTTTGTTTACGGCTCCGAGTATACTGACTTTGGATTATTGCACAAATGAAAATGGTACTGACTACCTTTGCCCACCGATATGCCTAAATTATTAGCTGCATATATTGTCGCCTATATATCATTGATTTCCTTTCCTACTGATTACAACTCTACAGATGGAACAAGTTCGCAACGGATAGGCGGTGAACCTATAGGCGATGAACCTTCAAACGATGATATCGATGGTGCGACAAATCTGACAGGTATGATCAAGCATGCTTATCTAACATCCATATTGACATGATCTACTGATGATGTGGCAGAGCATTATGGGCATTGTGTTTTATACTTTTGACATGATGCAGGCGACATCAGATCCATAGGTGTAAGTCATATAACAAGGGAACAATTCAACACACAAAGGCGTGCAACTTATCAGAAGAAAAAAGTCCTAGACAATGTGTTGTTGCAAGAGATTCAACAGCCCTGCTTGTCGAAATCTGGTAACTTGGTAAACTGCAGTATGCTGACTAATATTTGCGGCATCCAAGTTTTTTAACTATTTTCTTATATTTTGTGACATTGATATCTACATGAGTTTTTAGGATAAACTGGCTACAAGTAGTGGCTGTTTTTATTCACTAACTACCATATTTTTATTTCATCTTGTAGACCAGAGGGAACTTAACAACGCGTGGAGGCGGGCATCTTATCGCATTAGCAAGTTAGAGGGTTTGAATGAACAACCAGTCGATGGCCACATTGTTCAACGTCGTACCCTAGGTGATATCACCAATGTTCGTCAACCTAGACATGTGATCTCGGGTACATCAATTACTCTTTATTTATCAACTTGTAGGGTCAGCGTCCCTTAGGTATATCACAAAAGATTACTTATCTATCATGTTGGATCAGATGACTTGAATGTCACCAAAGAGAATCCAGAAAAAACAGATGAAGATCGCAAAAGAGATCATAGAAACGCCCTCAGGAGAGCGTCTTATCGGAGGAAAAAAGAGCGGATTCTCCAAGAAGATAAACTCCACGCCCTTAATTTATCAGGTAATAACTAAATGTTCTAACCATTATATTTAGTACCTTCAAGTCATGTCTTAACCATTACATTTTCCTTATGTTTTATTAACCATATTTAACCAGACAACCCAACTAGCTCCTCCTATGCAACATTATCGCATATTGATTCAGCATTTACTGCTAAAACTACGGAGACATTTGGTCTGGTTAATGACAATGATCTACATGGTAATCGACTTGTGAATAAGATGTCATCAATGTGGTTATATTATGTTTTACTCACTAAATTAAAATTATGTCATGAATGACACCAGATGTCGACGAGAATATACTTGAAGAAACAAATCATATAACCGAGGAAGAGCGCAAGAGAGATCATAGAAATGCTCTTAGGAGAGCTTCTTATCGGAGGAAAAAGGATAAGATACAAGCAGATGAAAATTTACGGCCACGACCTAAAATAGGTAAGTAGGATTTTTATTAATGCACGGTGCATACCTTATCATACCAACTGTTTCTTTATGTTCACGTTGACTGACAAATAATTTGCTCACAAAGCGTACCGTCATATGCTTGATCTTACAAAAGGAATGTTCTAATTTTCATTAGTCACTAAAACAGACTTGTTCTAATGATCATTTCACATCTACTTTCATAAAGGCACCGTTGATAATGCTAACTATCCAGACTTATTGCATGATGATGCAACATTACCAAACTCATCATTAGACGCCTCTGGTGTTACCCATGAAAACGACCGAGATAGGAGGATACAGAGAAACTCTCGTAGCCGAGCATGTTATCAGAAGAAAAACGAGGAATTGACGGTTGATGATAGAGAAGATCTGAATGAAAAGATCCGAGGGAAGCGCGTAGAACGCCGCAAAAGCATGTCCATGATTGAGAAAGGGCAGTCAAGTGCTCAAAGGAAGGCCAGTTATGCTAAACGAAAAAACACCCCGTGCAAAGAATCCATCACACTCCCACGTCCAGACATAACAAACTCAACATCCGATAGTCTAGCAATACCCCTCTCTCTGCCTGCCGAAGATGATTCATCAGATGGCGACCCTCCCCCGGTCATGCCGAATTACGGTGTTTGCACCAATGGTATGTACATGCTTGTGTTTGGTTCTGTTGCTCATTCTCATCCACCTTGTTCTCACATGATGCGGTCTATTGCCACATTCTCCGCAACTTTTTTGCAGACGACATCGATGTGTTCCCAGAACCCATCATGGGCGATGAGCCAACACCAGCCGAATTGATGGATGAGGAGTACTACATGTATCGCAACCAAGGTATGGTCAACTCGGAACTTGGAAGGCGTGGAGCTTTATTCTAATTGTAGTACTATGTGAATATTAGTTTGAAAATCATGTTTCAACAAATACCTGTAGGATCCGATAATGACACATTCGAGGATGACGAGGAAGCGAGCATGTCGTCTACTAGGCCTAGCGAGGTTGATCCATTAGACTATGTGTACACAAACATACCAGACAGCACTCACATCCTCAAGCTCGACGCAAACTGCAAACACTGCAATGCCAGAAAGTTTGTGTCTGAGACAGATAGATTCTGCTGTCGCAATGGACAGATCGAGCTTAAACAACCGGAACCAATCCCAGAGCTTATGAGGCTATGGCCTAGCATGGATGCAGATTCTAGACATTTTCGTGAGAACATACGGTTCTTCAACGGGCATTTCGCCTTCACAACCCTTGGCGTCAGCCTTGATGAGAACTACATCAACATGAAGTCTGGGGTGTACACATTCCGGGCACACGGAACCATCTACCATAATGTGCACTCGTTCAGGCCTAGCTCATGTCCAGAACATCTGCAGTTGTACTTCTATGATGACGACCCGAGCATAACTCATCGTAAGGCGGCCACCAAGCAATTAGACCAGGATGTCGTGAAGATGTTAGTATACATACTAAAAGAAAACCCGTACTCCCAGCAATTTAGGAGTTTGGGTGCACACAAGGACAACCTTGATGATTATGGGATAGACCTAAACATCGATAAGAGGCTTGACCAAAGAACATATAATAGACCATTGTCATCTGAGGTTGCTGCAATTTGGGTTGAGGGCAGCGACCTGACAAAAAGGTTTGACCGGAGGATAACACTTTGTGGTAACAACAATGAAAGGCATAGTATACGTGTGTCATCCGGAGCATATGACCCGTTGTCTTATCCCCTATTCTATCCAAGGGGGGAACTAGGTTGGCATCCAAAACTACCTAAACGGGGTGTTCCTTGGGAGGCTGTACAACATCCTCAACTGGTCCATGATGATGATGAGGATGCAGGTATGACGTCTATTTCCCTTTTTGTCCAAATAATAAATTATTTCTCAAATATATCATCATTTTGAGACTATTCCATCATGTGTAGAGGGAAATAGCAGGTTGTGCGTCTCTGTCAGAGACTACTACTGTTATATGCTGCAGACACGGCCTGCAATCTTTAATCCCATGCTCTGTGGTGCACTCCTGCTGCAGCAATGGACGGTCGACATGTACGTCAAGATTGAGAGTTGTCGGTTGAGGTGGTACAGGAAGAACCAGACGCAGATTCGTGCCGACTTGTATAAAGGAGTTGTTGATGCGATCACATCTGGGGATACGCGAGCAAGCATTGTTGGGGTTAGAATAGTTCTCCCTGGGACATACCCTGGTGGCAACCGCGACATGAAGAAGAGGCATATGGATGCCATGGCAATTTTCCATACATACGGGAAGCCTGACCTTCCTCACCATGACTTGCAATCCTAAATGGGAAGAGATAAAGAATGAGTTGCTGCCTGGTCAAACGGCGCAAGACCGACCTGATATTGTGGCTCGAGTGTTCTATGGCAAACTAGAACACATGAAATACGTGTTGTTCAAGAAGCATATCCTGGGTGTTGTTGTTGCTTACGTATACGTAGTCGAGTTCCAAAAAAGGGGCCTCCCCCACGCACATTTTTTGTTGATCATGGACTCAACATATAAGGTTATCATCCCGGAGCAGTATGACCGACTCATTTCCGCGGAGCTCCCAAACAAGCGCAAGTATCCGGAATTGTATGCAATGGTGGTAAAACATATGATGCACAGACCATGCGGTGCTCTTAATCCCAAGAATGTTTGCATGCAAGAAAATGGTTGCAAGTGTAGATATCCACGGCTGTTCAATGAGAACACATCACAGGGGAAGGACTCATACCCAGTTTATCGACGGAGAGACGATGGAAGACGTGCTAAGGTCCGAGGGAAGATGTTGGACAACCGTTGGGTTGTGCCTTATAACCCATACCTTCTGCGGATGTTCAATTGCCACATAAACATTGAGGTCTGCTCTAGCATAAAGGCCGTCAAATATCTTTACAAGTACATTTACAAGGGCCATGATAAGGCTTCTTTCAGCATCGACCAGCCCGACGCCAATGGTAACATTGATGAGATCAAGAGATACGTTGATGCAAGGTGGGTCACCCCTCCGGAGGCTATGTGGAGGATATTTGGATTCCCACTTTGCGCCAATTACCCGCCTGTCTTGTAGTTGCCTCTTCATCTCCCAAATATGCACAGGGTTGCATTCAATGCGCATGCTGATTTAAAGAATGTTGTCGCCTCCGAAAATGCTTCAAAATCCATGTTAACTGAGTATTTCAAAGCTAACTAGGAACACCCTCGTGCTAGGCATATATTGTACAAGGATTTTCCCAGAAGCTTTACGTGGCAGAAGAAAAAGAAGTATTGGAAGCCGCGTGTCGAGCGTTTTCAAATTGGCCGCATTGTGTTTGCCAATCCTGCCGAAGGGGAGCGATACTACCTGCATGTGTTGCTTAACCATGTTATGGGCAAAACATCCTTCAACGACTTGCTCACCGTGGACGGCGTGCTATGTGGGAGCTTTAGAGAGGCTGCTGAAAGGTTGGGACTCATCGAGGCAGACAACACGCTCGACGACTGTCTTAATGAGGCTGAGCAGTGGGCGATGCCATGTTCACTTAGGAGGCTTTTCGCAACCATCTTGGTGCACTGCGAGCCAGGCGACATGCGTGATCTATGGGATCGGCACTTCGAGCCTATGTCAGATGACTATCATTGATCACGCACGTCCCCTGACGAGGTTGAACAGATGGTGTTGCTTGACATTAGGGGTATGTTGCAGTCCATGGGTAAAGACATTGTTGATTTCTCTCTTCCAATCATAGATGATGCGTTTGACCCAACAGAAGGCGAGGCAAGAGAGGTTATCGAGGAATCAACCGTTGAGTTTAATGTGGATGACACAAAATTTGCATCTTCACTGTACATGGAGCAGAGGGCCGCATACGATGAGATACTAGGGGCTGTTGAACGCGGTGACGGGGGTGTATTCTTTGTTGATGGCCCTGGAGGTACATGGAAGACCTTCCTATATAGGGCGATGCTTGCCACGGTGAGGAGCCAGAGCAAGATTGGTATCGCTACCGCGACGTCCGACATCGCCGCTTCTATCATGCCTGGCGGCAGGACTGCCCACTCGAGGTTCAAGATCCCATTGAGTTGCGATGATGGAGCCTCGTGCAACTTCACCAAGCAGAGTGGGACCGCCAAGCTGCTACGGATGGCCTCATTGATAATATGGGACGAGGCCAGCATGACGAAGCGACAAGCAGTTGAGGCATTGGACAATAGCATGCACGACATCATGGGAATATGCGACCGACCCTTTGGAGGAAAGACTGTTGTTTTTTGTGGGGACTTTAGGCAGGTTCTTCCGGTCGTCAGGAGAGGGTCGCGGGGCCAGATAATTGATGCAACCCTGCGAAGTTCTCATCTATGGAAGGGTATGCGGCAGCTTCGGCTCATCACCAACATGAGGGCTCATAATGACACGTGGTTTGCCGATTACTTGCTAAGGGTCAGCAATGGCACTGAGGATGTCGATGATCAAGGCAACATAGTACTCCCTGAAGATATTTGTCTGCTGTCTACTGGCGAGGTTGACGACCTGGAGAAGCTTATTGACCATGTATTTCCAAGTCTAGACGACAATATGGCTGATTCGAAATACATGACATCTCGAGCAATCCTTTCCACAACCAATGACAATGTAGACAAGATAAACATCCGCATGATAGAGTGTTTTCATGGAGATGAAGTAATCTACCATAGCTTTGACAGTGCGGAGGATGACCCATATGGCTACTATGCTCAGGAGTTTCTGAATGGATCGACCCCTAATGGTCTTCCTCCGCATGCTCTCAAACTAAAGCTGAACTGCCCTGTCATACTTCTAAGGAACATTGATCCAGCTAATGGACTGTGTAATGGCACTAGGCTTGTTGTTAGAGGTTTTGAGAAGAACACCATTGATGCAGAAATCGTGATTGGACAACACGCTGGCAGGAGGGTCTTCCTTCCTCGAATACCTCTCTACCCATTTGAAAATGACATGTTTCCGTTCAAGTTTAAGAGGAAGCAATTTCCTATAAGGCTTAGCTTTGCTATGACCATTAATAAGGCTCAAGGGCAGACCATCCCGATTGTTGGTGTCTACCTACCCAATCCCGTGTTCTCACATGGTCAGCTCTATGTTGCTTTGTCTCGAGCCACCGCGAAGAGAAACATAAAGATACTCATTCAGATGGAGAAGCCAAAGGTAAGACCAACAAGCAAAAGGACAATCCAAAGAAGCGCAAAAGAACGACCGTGTCCTTACTGACCTCGATGAAGAACTCGTCTACAAGGAAGTCCTTACAGGCTGAAGACCGATTTTAATAGCAAGGCAGGTTTTGTAATGACAGGTTGATTACTCTTGCGATTGTCAAGACATGTTGTAATTCGTTTTTTTACCACTATCTTTTTATCCGTTATTTTGATAGCTGGATGTCTACTCGATCAACTTGAGCTACGCACTGCAGTTCAATAATCAGCCGTCGTATTGGCACCATCATCGTTGTTATGGTTTTTCTACTATCGTTGTTTTTATTGCAAAATGCGCATGCTGATAGCAGCGTAGTTTTTTGTGTGTAATCTGTGATCCAGATCTAATGATTGGCCTGCTAAATACCTTGGACATGCAATGAACTTTTTGAATTTAGGCAAGTTATCATACCCGTTCTTATTTATTTATTTTGTGCGTCCTTATTATATACCTATTATTCTGATATGTCACAACTAAAAGATTCAGATTTTGTGCATCAGATCAGTTTGTGCAACTTTTGAAATTATATTTTGCATATGTACTTTTAATAAATAATAAACTGCATGTAATGCGTACTTGCGAATAAGTTTAATAAGGACGCACGACTATGTACATTGTGAAAATGCACATGTCTGTTCGCTTAAGTGTGTAATATTTGGCAAAAGTTATATTACTTGTACTTTCACGCAGCTATACTGGTTATTTAACAGTTCAATTCAAATTACATATTATATTTTGCAATTGGTTCATTTAACTTTATGAGTTTACTGCGGATCTGAAAGAGTTCTAAACTTAAAATGCGTACAAGGCTGCATTAATCTAGGACATGGTTATTTTTGGTCCAGGGAGGAAGCATCGTTTCATGGATTTCTGGTCCATGAGAACTTGTGTTAGGCTGATATCAAGCATCGTGTGTTATGGTGCCTTAGCGGGACAACAAGCATTCCACTAAGATGTCTGGTTGGTCTGAGGGTGGTCGACTTATAGTTGCACCCAGCCAATACGATTTGCTGTGCTGGCATCAAATAATTAAATGTGAATCAAAATGTGTATCCTTTTATAGGTGCCATGTAATACTAGGATTCTCTTATATATAGAGCTCATTATATATAGAGCTCCTATCCATGCTAAACCGAGAGCATTTGCCTAATAACGTTGCTACTAATGCATACGCATAAATAGACGTGCTCTACTATTGTTTCGAGTGTTGTACGTATGTGTGTCATTAAGACAGCCGTGATGAAAAAGAATAAACAATATTCTCCCGTAGTGCAATTATATTATTTGATATAGATGATTATTGTAAAATTATGTGTTAGGCATGATATATGTGAAAACACAAAAATTGTCTATTGTCCCATAGTTACGCACGGGCATTTACCTATATCATAATTTTATATATCATCAAGGTAATGGAAAATTAAAATATAATGTAATTAATCAATATATTAATGTGAATATCAGAAAGGTTAATAAATATCCATAAAGAGGAAACTATGTTTTCAAAGGCTAGTGATAATCAGATGCGTTTTCATAGGCAAGTGATCATAATGAATATCAAAATGAAGACCACTAAACGATTTTGATATGTATGTTTCCTTGATTAATAATCAATATTTAATAGGTTGCCGAATATTACATATCTGAATATAGATATGTCACCCACGGGGCCTATCCAGCCAAAAACAAAATTTGATCACTATTTCATTTTCCCGCCGCCCACTATGCTTATATAAATAATCACCGCTGCCCACAAATTTTCTACATTGTAACTAGCATCTCCTCCACGACGACCATGGTGATCTCATACGGATCGATCACATCTAAGAGGGTGGTGGCGCCGCCGCCAGCTCCTATCATCAGTCAACTCATCTCCCCTCTGATGAACAGGCAAGATAAAATAATATTTTAGTACGTCTATTTGCCATCACTATATAACGGTTTTTTTTCTTGAAATAATCATCATTGTTTTGCACATGGGATACACTAGAACATAGTAATAGGCTTGGCGATCAAATCATCTATTGTCGGCTTGTTTTCATCTTGTATATTAGTTAAAACCAGATGCACAGTGAGTCTGAATTACATAATCTTTTATTTTGATCGTGTACAAACCAGATGTAGCAAGCACTAACACAATCACCTGAGTATATTACTATTAGATTAGCATTCATTTATATAGTTTTTTAAGCTGATAGATTGATGGTCTGGCTGTAATCTCATTGGGGTTGTTTTTGGTAAGCATAGGGTACTGCCTGTTTTCAAAACCATTTTTATCCCATATTCAATAGATCTTTTTGCAAGAAGAAAACAAATAAGTAGAACATGAATAATATGTATAAATTTGGCATGATTTGTGTTGGGCCACTAGAATGTTATGCTCCTTGGCTGCTAAATTTTATGGTCCCCTTGGAAAATAATTTTACCTGATCCTTTTGTTTTTTTATACGCACAGGAACATGAATTTTCATCGCGTTCAAATGGAACACATATATCATAATTGCTGGATTATTCAAGCTAGTGTCATGTGGAAGGCTCACATCAAAGAGAATGGCATGGGAAACTTGTACTTTCAGTGCATACTACTCGATCGGCATGTAAGAATACTTTATAGCCCACATTTTTTAAATATAATTTTGATATACATGTTTTTTTGCTCATTGTTGTTATGTTCATGAAAATATATTAGGGAACAAAGATGGAAGCGATTGCATACAACAACCAGGCAGTCCGTTTCAACAACGTGCTAGAAACGGTAGGACCTATGATTTCAATCGCGTCGGGTTCAACCCCACAGAAATGCCAGATGGACATTTCTGGTACCTATCCATGGACTTTGTCACCACGCTAAGTTCTACGACCGAGGTTATGATGTCGGCGCAACAGATAACGTCGACAATTTGCTCACCGTGCTTCCCACTGTTTGGAGAAATCTTTGAGCTACGGGATAAAACCATCACAGCTGCATTATTTAGTTAGTTGTTTTTGCATATTACTCCGTACAACTCAGAGTCTCATTGTGATTTCATATTTGCAGATGTGGTTGCTATCCTTGCCTATGTTGGTCATATAGAATTTAAGTGGGATACGATATATAGGCGCTGCGTCCCTTCCCTCGAGATTGGCCTCATGAACTTCCAGTAAGCGCCAATTATAATATGAGATTACCATATGCTTATTTTTGTAATTCTATTGTTGCAATGATAGAAACATTTGTATTTGTTTGTAGACGGCAGATAATTTTCTTACGTGTACGTGAAGAGCACGTTGGACCTCAGTTCTGGCGTTTGCAATGCACTGACAATCTGTTCGAGAAGTTTGTTGTAACTTACATACAGGTAAATCAGAGGCAGCGTTGCTTGCAAACTATGAGGAAGAGCACATTCTTCTTCTCTCCCAACATTAATTATGATCATCATTATCTACAAGGTAGGGGCTGCGTTATATTTTAAATTTGTTTTCAATATTTTTTTCTGTAATAGTATTCCACTACTATATAACAATGATTGTTATCGTAGATATCCATGAAGCTAGCCTGACTACACTTGATGAAACACGTGCGTACGCGAATCATGTTGTTCAAGGAAGGAACAATGGACGTCAGAAGTATCACAGAAGAAATTAGAGCATCCTCGTGAGATCCCAACACATGCATGATCCTGGGATAACAACGCGCGCATCCATGTCTAGAACGACGCATGCTTGCCCCCATCCGCCCGAGTTCTCTGGTCCATGTTCTCCCTCTCTTATCCCCCCTCCATTTATGCCTTATCGATCCTAACACGATCGTTCACACATGGCGCGCATGTAAGGATTCTGTTCCAGTTGGAATATATATCAAACAATATTTGCTTCATTTTTTCCTTTACGACTTCTATTTTTCTCAAGGCTATGAGCATTATAAACTCTTACTTGATCTTTAAAGATTTGCGCGAATAAAAGGCCAACGTGAGGTGTTTCATGCACTATTATATTCTGACAAGACTCACTACTGCTGTATTTTATTGATCAAGTAAACTATAGACATGTTTTGCGGGAATATTTCTGTCTATAAGGCGTCCTATGTGTCTTAGTTATTCCACATTGATACGAGGCACTCAAACATAAAACTAAAGAAAAAAGCTACCCACGCCAATTACATGTGATTTAGATGTGCAATACTACTTAAAGCACATGTAGACGTGCATCAGCAAAAATGTATTTTATAACTCAAATTTTTCTCTCCATCGAGATATACCCGTGCGTTAAGAATATGGAACAATACATGTAAACGAAGTGGGCTGTAGTTGCATAATTCAATTAACGGTAAAGTTATAGATTTTTCCACATGTGATAGGTTATATTATGTGATATAGGTGTTCAACCAATGAAAATATATATATACCCCGTTGCAACGCACATGCGCCTATGAATTATATCGTCATGTCTATAGTTTTTGTTATGGCAACTTATAATTATGGAAGGAAATGGGCCACCTTCCGAGTACATGACAACGATTCATTAAAGTCATTTCCTTCCAATACGATGTAGTATCCAATCTAACGGTGTGACCTACCATACGTTCACTGGGTTTCCCAGTTTGGCCATTAATTTTTTCCTTAGACGGTTTTGCTTATAAGGAAAGTTAAATCCTCCTTGTTCCAATCTGGAAAGGGAGACGTATATAATAGAATTATAATTGGCGTTTATTTATTTGCCTATTGTAGTATGGAATAAAAATAAATGCTTGTCCGTTTATTAGGAAGGTTTTGTAATGGATACATGCATGGATGGAATGATATGGGCACCTTCCAATCCATACAACATGCTAATGCCTCACCGACCGGGCGGATGGCCAATTCCCCTCCGACTATGTTATATATGGCCCGTCTGTGAGTCCACCATTGTCTAATGCCCTCTCGCTCGCTCATCCTGGTGCTAAGACGACTTTCTGCCTGCGGTAATGGCCGCTATGCCGATTTTTTATGGAGTGGACGACGCAGTCGAGTACATCTACAACTACGTGATGGTGTCCTCAGACGAGAAGGAATTAGAGTTTGTTCTGGCAGCCCTAAACTTCATCTGTACTTTAATTGCAATTGTTAGCTGCAGATCACTGCCATTATAGTTTGTATTATTGTCTTTTTATTTTAAACCCGAGTAAAAACCCGTTCTTTCACATAATCCAGGGCGATTAGTTGGCCACGTTCATAATTTGTTACATGCATTTACTGGTTAGGATCATGCTATCCTTTCTAAATACATAAGGTTTTATGATCTAACGTAGTGGCTGCAAAAAAATGGCCATGTGCTAATATTATCCTTTTACATTACCCCATGATAGTACCATCCACACCACATTATTTTAAACTACCATGTTTTTATGAACGGTAGTATATTGCAACGAGTCCTGGTGTATGATACATGTGCCATCTACAGATTTGTTCATAACTATCATAATAGATTTGGTGATCTCAATGAATAGTACTTCTCTCCTGTTTTTGACACTACAATTCCAATTAGAAGATACATACATTCCACACCAGTCTAAATTTTGGAAAAAATGTACTATTGTTTGCCCACTAATTGAAGTATTACATTACTTTGTTACCCTTATTTTTCTAACAGCTTTGCTATCATGCTGTTTTGTTTGCAGCACAATATGGATAAGGAGCCCTCGTCGTGATCGAATTAAGCCTACGAACTATCCAAGACACCATGCGAGTTGATACATGGGTCAATCCGAACTGCTTCGATCTTGCAGTGCGTAAGCTTACTAGCGACGCAATACAGAGGAATGCAGGAACAGACTTTGTTGGCTCCACGCATATGTTTGATTTGCGATTCCATCGCCTAGCACGGGTGCTGATTCAGACTGGCTTAGGCCAAGCTGAACGCACCAATTTGTTGATTAACAATGTCATTGTACAGCCTTTGCCGAAATACGACGTGCTCATGACCCCGTCCATTGTAAGGATTTTCATTCTTAACAATTGGTTTGTATACTATCTGTTCACCATTAACTTTGTATACCTATCGCCGTACCTATTGCCGTTGTATTTGGTGGATTCCTCCTACGGCCTCATTGCAGTTAATATTGAAAGTAGGAGGACTCTCCTGATTGATCATTCCAATGAGTCATTCTTAGGCTCAGAGGACTTTCATGACAAGGAACTTAAGAAGGAAGCACGTATAGTTTTGCAAGAATTTGGCAGTGTGTTGCAACAGGGGAGGCCTGGTTTGAATCCCCATCTCGTGGATTGGCCACAAGATCATACATTTATTACAGCCCCGCGGTAATTGTTTAAATTGGTCGTGCATATTATAGCCACACAGCTATAGGTTCTAATATATGTAGACTTTTGTTCACAGCCTAGACTCTGGATTGATAGTCCTACAGGAGATGGCTCACCAAGATGATACTCGCAGGCATAACATGTCCAGGACTTCGGTACGTGCATATATAACAAGTTTATGTCTTCCATAGCTTTGTTAAATATAAATTTATGTTCTTCCTATCACGTATATCTGTTGTGCAATTAATTTTTCAACAAGTTATTAATTTTTTGTTTATGTTTTGTAGGATTCAATACAGCTCAGAAAGCAATTGTTGGTCCAGATGCTGATGATCAAAGGCAATGAAGCAGCTGGAAACATCCCAGCTGAAATTACAGCGTCCTTGAGGTTTTTGGATGAATGACTATGTATTGATGCATAGTCAAATGTCGAAAATATAATAAGCTAATAGAACTTTGGTAGGGATCAAATAGAGATTTATCCTTTTGGCAATATGAATAATGTATTGGATGCCATATATATGCAAGGAATAAAGGATTTTATGGATCCCTCTAGCTTCCTATTCGCTTCAACGTTGTCTGCTCGTGTTGGTTCTATCTATTAATTTTGACTTCTATGTATATTTTGTACTATAATACCCGTGCGGTCAGGAGCAGGTTTGTTGCTCCAGGTGAACCAGAGGCATTTCGTAATGGACCATGGCAGGTTCAGCCGGCAAGTGAGGTTTACAGACATGCCTCACATCATATACTAACTCGTATCGTGTAACTCCATTCATACACGCACTGCTATACGATACGAGGTTTATTTTGGCGGCCATCCTCACATGCAAACTATGGAATAGCCAAATTAAAAACATGCTGGATATAATGCGCGTACCTTCAATTGCCTTTGATCTTCAAGTTCGCACATGATCCACATTTCTCTGTCATGCTCATGATGTCTCTGATAACCAGCTGATTATATTGTATGTGTTCCTGATTAGAGTAACCAACATAAGCCCCTGCCAAAGTGTTTTCTTAGGACTATATAAAGTACAAGACGGTGCTAGCATTTTTCCACAAACATTATACGCTACCAACATTTTCAAATTTGAGGGGGGGGGGGTGGGTAGGAAGAAAACATTTGTGTTGTATGGATGAACTTTCTCTAAACATAATAGCCATATATACCTACCTATGACGTTAAATAACAATAAAATAAAGGAGGCACTAATGACTGCTTCAGAGGACGGAAAAATAGGCATATGCATCTCAATAGGTATTACACATTAATTATTTCCCTAATTCATGTTTATTTTTTGATGTCCTCTTTCCTGTTTGAACCAGGAAATGTAAGAAAATATTACAGCTGTCACCAATTTGAATGAAGTGTTCATGCATTTGAAGAAAACACCGTTGAACATATATTTCAGAATTTGGCGTGTATTAGTAAATTTTAGAAGTATTTTTTAAAAATGTACGTCATGCACTAAAAAAATAGTAAGAAAAATATAAAACCAATCTACATGCATTACAATAAATAATGTGTAATAGTATTCTAACAATTCTATAAACACGATTGCCATGTCTTAACATATTTATAGACTTTTTTTATGCACGATCATTTTTAACACACGTTGAACATTTTGCAAATATATGTAGACAACATTTTATAGTACACGTTGAACAGATTAAATATACATAAATTATATAGAAAGTTTGTTTGGTATAGGGGCCCGTTTTCTGTATATGTTTTGATTCGGAAATATATGGGACACCTTCCACTTATCGTATAAAGACATGATCCGTCCGCAGCTAAAGATAATTTCTACTAGGAAATGAACAATATAGACATGCACGGATGGAATGATATGCACGGATGGAATGATATGCCTTAGGTACCATGTGTTGTGAGACTTAATGCATCCGATGCTGAAAATCAGGTGTAATGAAAAGTTTGCTTATTATTTGGCTTTCAACAATGGAAGTTGCCGTGATATTTGGAAGGCACTTAAGTCTATATGATGCAGCTGCCAAACAGTATCTGATCGTGGCATATAACCGACGAGGAGCTCCTGTTTAAACACCCACCCCAGGCTTCACCAATTTTCGATCACTCACTACTCTCATCAATGGAGGCTGTGCACGAGCCAGTGGATGTTTAGCTCGCACCACATGAGGCTTTGCCTGCCCCTCAGGAGGCCGCGGGCAACATGAATGCACTAGAAGATGCCGTTGAATACATTTTTCAATTTATCACTGTTGTCCAGGACGGTGAGGCACTAAAGTAAGTTGTATTGCTCTTCATATTACTCTCGTACACAGCAGGCTAGATATCAGTTGGGCAACACAGCACGCTAGACATAATTTACCATGGTAGTCCACTATATTATGTTTGGTTGTCTATGTGTTATATATTTTAGTGTATATATTTTTTGAACTGTTACACCGTTGTTTATTTTATTTCCTTTTCTGTTGTAATTACAAAATAAATGGCTAAAATAATGGAATCGGGAAAATATTATCTGATACCGGGAGAAAGATCAGATCCGTCCACAAGTAAAAATATTTTATACATGGAAATGAATAACTGCTTTAATTAAACGACGTTGATCATTTGGAAGGCAATATCAACTCTCCAATATATTAGATGATATGGTAACAAAATGATAAACTCCATATGCCTACTATTTAACCACCCACCCAAGTTCACATATATCTCATCAGCAAATTACGATCGAGAACTAATTTTCTATCCCATGGAGGAGATCATTGGAAACGCTGCGCACGCACCCCAAGAGGGTGCGCCTGCGGCCCAGGAGAATGTTCCCGGGCCCCATGAGGATGTGCCTGCGCCCATGGTTCTTTTGGCCCCACCAATGCATGCCGTGGAAGATGCACTTGAATACACATTTCACTTTATCATGGGCATTCGAGACCAAGATACATTAAAGTAAGTTGTCTTATTATAAATTCTTTTGCTATATACAAATCATGTTGGAACACTCTTTTACACAGCAAAGGAAGATAGCTAGATTGGCAATCCTAAAACATTCATATATACTTGTATACGTTTTTAGTTGAATTCGACGGTACATGAACAATGTCATGCAAAGCCCATGAATTAGGGTTCTATATTTGATACGTGTAGATACATCTAGGTGAGGACAATCTGACCTCGTTCAATGTCATCCAATCTAAACATGAATTCGGTTTATAGGTTAGTATAGACAATGTTAAACTAGAAGATGACCATTGAGGTCTTTTCCTAAATGTTGTTGGGCATTTTTTTTCCAGCTCAATATGGATAAGAAGCTCCCGGCCGTACCAGATCGACATCAGCCTCCGAATGATCCAGGACACCCTGTTTTTTCATACAAAATTTCATCCCGAATGCTTCAACCTTGTTGTACGTAAGCTTGCAAGCGCTGAAATAGAGAGGACCGCAGGCACCAACTGGGTTGGGAGCAAACATTATTTCGACTTGCAGTTTCATGCTCAATCACAGGCCCTGAGGTACTCCTGGATGACTCTAGGAGAGCGCATCAGGACGCTGATTAACTATGTTGTGGTCCAGCCTGTTTCTAAATATGATGTGTTCAACTCTATAATTGTAAGAGATGCTCATTCTTGAAGTTAGTTTTACTTATTATAATAGCAATTGACATGTGTCGACCTGCCACAGTATCTACTACCGTTGAAACTTTTGGATTCGTCGTACGGGTTACTTGTAGTGAACCGGCTGAGGAGGAGGGTTGTCATGATGGATCCATCCTTCAACACGTTTGATCCTGAAGATAGCACTCATAACATATTGACGAGGAAGGAGATCACACTACTGAAGGAAGAATTCAACACTGTGTTGCAGACTAGGATCGCTGATTGGAATACCCAAATCATGGATTGGGAACAAGATACCATGTCCTGTGTTGCTCGTCGGTAAGCTACTAAATTGATCGCATACATAAGATGCAGACCGTTATAATGTTTATTTTTTTATCGCAGCAAACACTCCGGCTTCTTTGTGCTACAGGAGATGGCCCACCAGATTGGTCGTTTGCGTAGCATGGGCTGGATGAACACTACCGTAAGTACATAAATGATGAGTTGATGTGTGCCACTTATTATTCAACCAGTTTATTAAATGATTGAGTTTTTGCACCTTTCATAGGATCCAATACATCTTAGATGCCAAGTTACGGTCCAGATGCTAATGTTCAAAGACAATGAAGCTGCTGCAAACATCCCGCCAGAGATTAGAGCGGCCCTGAGGGTTTTAAGTAACTGAAGATGGACTGATGCATGCAGATATGCCAATAATATTTTCCTATACTTCAGATTTGTTAGGGATCGATTTGATAATTATTTATTTTTGATACGAATACTTAGATAATAACTTTATGGGGTCTTCTATAGACGTATGTTCAAAAATTTTAGGATGTTTTGGTATTATCAAACTATTCAAACATTTTGTGGTTTTGGTATTATTGAAGTTTGGTTTTACTACCATATTGTTGGATTATTAATTGATTTTGTTGCAACGTCATGAACGAATCATTCGGTTGTGTGCCATGGATGATTAGTGAGCCCCATTTGGGAAGCTGTACAGGGGTAATATGGCATGACGCTAGATGAGATGAGGCGCCAGGTTTAATGGTTTCTATAAAATAGGCAAATGCATGTGTGTGCACAGGATATTTACATCCTTCGGCGGCAACAATGTTCCTCCAACTGTTTCTGCACCTACTGTCATTTTCCTCTAAGAGGTACAAAGCGGAAATCGTCACATCTATCAATGCCCGCATCCAGCTCAAAACCCCCTATCACTTCCTCTACCGTTGAATTTTAGACACGCTATCATCGTGTAGAACATTCAAATAATATTAAGAAAACAATGGAAGCACACATTAGTAAGTTAATATCTATACTACTATTAACCAAAATATTTTTTTTATATAACCACCCCATTATGTGTACCAAGATTAATTGGTGCCATCAGATTATCCCACTTAATGATATCTAACGGCCTAAAACGGAGGTTAGGATTGCACGTAGCAATTAATTGACGGTCTATACTTTGCCGGGCGGACGAATATTCACCCGCTGTGCCCCGCTCCAATCACGAAAAATTATGCCGAGGATCACTCCCATTGCGGACGTGGGTTAGCTATGGATCATGAGCGTCTTGGACATCGACGAGCGGTCGTTGATGGCAAAGGGGGTGGCGCATAAGGAGTTCTCCTTCTTCCTCCATGATCCTATTCCACTCGCTTGCCGTCACCATGCGCCTCTACCTCGCCCTCTGCTCTGACGTCTGCCACACTAGGAATTTGGGATGAGCAGGAATACTGTAAGGAAGAAGAGGACAAGCAAGAAGCCGAGGTAGTGGGTACGACATCCGGGTCGAGAGTAGGTCGCAACCATGCTTCATGGTTCAGGTGAAGATTAATTCAGCCATTGCCTCGGACAGGTTTCGTTTCGTCGGCGGCGCGGTCAGAGAGCAGATGGCATGAGCGCGCGGCCGGCCTGCTGTACGCGGTTGGTGCCTTGGTGGGCAGGGGCACGACTGCGCCCGAGCATGGAGAGGGGTTTCCTGTAAGTGCGTGAAGCAGGCGTGTTGTCGTGCTGCCGGCTGTGCTCTGCTCTGCTCTCGGAGGATGCAGAGGGGTTGGCGGCTTGGCGCTGGGAAGAGGAAGCTGGTTGTGCTCTCTCATGTAGTTCATCCAACGATTACTCTGTAGCATGTACTATTCCTCTATGTCTTCCTCCCTGCTAATTCCTCTGTCTATGTCAGTTAATTTCTGACTATTTTTGTGCACTGGTCGGAATCATAATAGCAAGGAAAACTTGGAATATGTGGGACCATTATTACACTTGATCTGTTTATCTCCCTCTCAAGTCACAGTTTGGTTTCTTCTTTTTTGGGGGAGCTAATGTTGATGTGTAGTGATTAATCATCCATTTGATTGAAAGTTCAGGTGGTCTTGGGGCTCTCTAGGTGGCAGAAGATAGATTTTTGGTGCCTTTTTGTTGCAAATATCTATCTCTTTCTAGGTAGGCCAAGAGTTCTCAAAATTCTACAATATTCAGTAGTTGTATGTTGTCTTAGGCTCACACCAAATGCTGAATTATAGCAGTGAATGTAAGTTGTATTCCTACCATAGTACGTAGCAGATTTATAGCTTACTATACTTCTATAAATCATACAACTCCCGTATTAATGCACGAACCATAAAGTCATGACTTATATTTGGCAAAAGAACTATATATAAATATCACGTCAATGCCTACTGATCAACATCAGCGCTAAAAGAGAAAGTTAATTTCATGCATCCAGAATTAGTATTGGTTACCTTTGGCATTTGGAAACCTTGGAGAAACTGGAATTGAACGCATTCATCGAACTTGTGTGGTCTCGCCGATGTTACAACTGCAAATAGTATATTGAGACTGTACATTACTACCAAATTATGGAATTATAAGTATTAGTACAATCTGTTAAATCATACAAAAGTAGCTAATCAGGAAAATGATTAGTGTGCATGCCGTGAATTAATTAATACAATAATTTAATTATTTTTAGTAAGTTATGATTTTTTACATCTTTTCTAATTTATTAACAGGTATGCATTAGATGGAAAGAGGAAATATATCTGCACCATCCACAATGGTATATATGGTAGAAAACAATGGTATATATGGTAGAACTAGATTCAACCATGATCTGCTACCCAGTTATTCTCCGTATGGCCTACCTATATATGTTATTCTCCTCTATCATCCGTCCTCGCTCTCCTTGCTCTTCCTTCGGCCATCACAACAGCAGACCTGGAGGAAAATTTCCCAAGGAGTACCTTGTTTAAGCAAGGAGCATCAACAAGGCGAGTTCCTCTAGGTACAAACAATTCTGGATCTTTATCTTCTCTATAAAAGTGTAATAATTGTTATATTAGGATCATGTTTGGTTGATGTATAGTATCAAAAGTATGTTTTATCTTGCATTTTATGTATGTCGTGCTAAAATCAAGTGAACAGTCAAAAGTTGAACATAAAGTTAAGCAAGCAGAACAATTTACTAGAGCAATCTGTCCATTTGAGGTCCTCATGGTTTTATCCATGCCTGTCTTGTAAGTCCATCTTAGTGATTCCATCAAGGAGCTCTCAGCGAGAATATCTAGGCTTGGGAAAGATCTGTCATGAGAAACGTAAAACAGTTAAGGTATGTGCATAACTACAGGTAATAGATGATAACACCTAAAAAGTCTTCCTTTTGAAATCTTTAAAATATACACAAGATGTTCTAGAATAAAAAAATATGGTGAGTATTTACAATCAAAGACTGTTTTTATCTATAACAAACTCATATTCCCAAGAGATTCTTCACGGTGATGCACATGGGACATAGGGAACAACAAATATTGAGGATGATAGTATTACTAGGTTGTACTTTATAGATTTATTAACTGTTAGCAATCTAAATTTTGACAAGCATGTGAAAAAAGAAGTCAATGTAAACTTGCAGTAAGAGGATTCAAATGTAAAGAGTGAATCCGTTATCCACCATTAGGAATATCAGCATTGGGGCTATTCTGTTTGGGTTTAGTTTAATTCAATCCCAAAATTCACAAACACCAATTATACACTGCTAGAAAAAAATTATTAGATATAGAGGGGTCACCGTATGGATTTCCCTGAACAATATCTGCAGTAATTGAGGTCACGAACCTGGGATGGTGCCACGTCTGCGTAAGTCGTATTCCGTTGCTTGTCGAAGCGCCCTGGCAAATGCTTTGAAAGTTGCCTCCATAATATGGTGTGAGTTGTTCCCCGCAAGCTTGGAAAGGAAAAAAAATGAGTGACTGCAGGGTTATCTATGTAATTCAATTAACTGGGGTGAAAACAATTATATTGACTCCTATATCACCAATAAACATTGTAACATTGACCCAAAGCTGACGAGGAGTATTTCTTTGAAACTGAAGCAACATATACCTGACGGATCTGAAGCGTCATGCCAGATGTATTCACAAGGGACTGGAAAAAGTGCGCAACTAGCTGTCATAAAAATAATTAATTTATAGTTCGCCA
Source organism: Triticum dicoccoides (assembly GCF_002162155.2). Classification (NCBI taxonomy): domain Eukaryota; kingdom Viridiplantae; phylum Streptophyta; class Magnoliopsida; order Poales; family Poaceae; genus Triticum; species Triticum dicoccoides. The sequence goes on from NC_041387.1 coordinate 76,333,792, forward strand.
AAGTTGATAGCAGCGACATATAGATAAGAGAATCTCATCACCCTAACTCAAATAACAACCAACAGATATTGCGAAGATCTGTCAGAAATATCGTTTGGGGAAAGGAACATTTGAATTTAACAAAACTTGAAACAGAAATGATGATCTAAAGTAAACTTGAACTTAATAAGTCATGTTTTGGCAATGAAAATCATCTTAAGCCTGACATAAATAGTAGACAATTGAAAATGGCTGTCAAAATTTTACCAAATACCTGTGTATCATATGTGCCAACTCTCTCGGTAGGAATACTTAAGCCGCAGCTCAAATGAGGTCGACCAGATAGATCCTGGATACAGGAGGAAAAAGAATGACTAGCAAACATCTAAGCTCAACAAGGCACAGTTTAATTATTCAGTAGATATTTGTATATTCACAAAATGTCAGAATTGTTGAGCAAAAAATAGGTAACCCAAAATTAAGATAGAGTAAAATAATTACAACTTCATTGCTATCATTCAAGTCTTCAGCCTATGTTAGATGGATGAGTCAGAATAACTATGACAAAAATAAAGCCAAAGGACTAGCATTCTTGATAATAGTCCTCAACAGTCAAAATCTTCATACATACCAATCTATCATAACATGAGATGCTCATGAAATAAGAGAACAAAATTATTTAATGCCTGGTCATTATCCAAGTTAAGAACCAAACAGATGGAAGTTGTAATTCAGTTATGTGTTAGCAAAGGTTGAGAGCTTCATAAGCTCATAAATGCCCAACATAGACATGCACCCTCCTGAATGGAGGTTGTAGGCATAGTATCTAAATGTAGAAGATGGTCCTGCATACCAGTATAACCTCAACTGCTGCCTCCTCAAGTGGTGCTGTAAAATGCCCAAACCGGTTAATCCCTTTTCGGTCACCAAGTGCTTGAAGTAATGCCTAAAAGAAAATTCCAAAACAAGTCACCACAGTAAGTTCCAAAGATAGCAGGACATTAAACTTAGGATAGTTCAGAATCAGGTAAAGAACAGAAATATAGCATGCAAAATTTAGCAGTGAGGTAAAGATGGATGTTCCAACTTCTGGTAGACAATAATTCGTATAACTGTTTCTAGAAGTACTGATGCCAAGTTAGAAAATAATGGTAGAAAAAAAATTACCGTTCCAATTGCTAAAGCAGTATCCTCATTTGAGTGATGATCATCAATGTGTGTGTCACCCATCGCCTTCACATATACATCAAACAGACCATGAGATGCCAGTTGCTGTAAGTTGCAAACTGAAAGTTAATGCCTAGCTTTGACCAGAAGAAAAAACACTCACACGGCAAGAGTTAGAACCTTCTACTATCAAGCAGAAGATATACACAGAACATAATACTGGACCATTCAGAGTGCATCAATCTGAAAACAGAAATACTTCTCAATATTTTTTTCTCTACTTGTGTTGGTTTTTGCTACGCTAGCACATTACTGCAGTTGCATTTCACGTATTGATTTCAGATGTAAGGGCTTGTCATCCACAGTGGTCATTGCTGTCAGTTTGTCACTGATGTGGAATAACAAAAGCCTTACATTTCACACATACAAACACTAGTTAATAAGAAGGGAGTAACAATCTTTGCATGGATCACATCACCCTAGGGAAAGAGAAATCAAATAGGAATTCCCATCCTAATTGCTCAGTCGTCTGGAACACGTGGAACTCATAAGGAAACAGACTTTTCTACAGCAAGGACCCCTTCAGGCTAAGTCATGTATACATCACTTTCTCCTAATAATAACAGGATTGTACTAATCATGCTCTTAAACATCTGAAGTTAGCATGCCCTCTATGTAGGCTTTAACCAACACAAATTCAGAATGCTACTTGCCATTTTTGACTAACAGAAAGCTAATTATATGCCACACCACAATCTAGGATAGTTTAACCTCTATTGGTTCGTGACTTGTTTTCTGAACATCTGAGGGTATTTGATAACATAGTTTTTAGAGAATGGGCAAGAGCTTTGCGCTTCTTATTTTAATCCGAAAGCATTACCGATGATAAGAAACTGACCAAGAAAGGATTTTTCACTCAGAAAGGTAAGGTGGGGGCGGATCTGCCATGGGGAGTGGCGTACCGGAGCTATGGCGTTGCAGATCGGGACGCGTCGCCTCGGATCCACCTGCGACATCGCCGGAGAGGAGCGCCGCTGTGGATCCGTGATTAGTGCTTGTGCATGTCATCCCTCCTTGCCGAGGGCGGCGGCGTTGGTAAGCAGTCGTCGTCCTCGCCGTGCATGTGAGGTTTGCTCATGGCGCCGCGGCACAGAGAGAACAGAGAAGGAGTTCAGTGGCTAAGAAGACGACGAGGGGGCGGATCTGAGCATCCCGCGTTGAATGGATTTGTCAGGCATAGGTAGTGGCTTACTGGAGTTGTGTCGTTGCAGATAGTGACGCGTCGATGCGGATCCAGCTGCGACATCGCCGCAGAGTAGCGCCGCCGCGGATCCGACCGGAACGGCACCGCATGCATCACCCGCAGGTGCTCCAGGAAGCGCGCCCCGTCCGCCCCGCTCTGTCGCGCAGCCCACACCAGGCAGCCCCAAGGTCAGTGGATGCTGTAATCTGATGCGGGGGCCGGCGGGCGGGACAGTGGGGATTCCTGCTCGTCAACGCGGGCGGCGATGCGGCGGGGGAGGGGAAAGGGCGAGAGGGTTTGTGTGAGTGAGACGAGAGGAGATGAGAGAGTGAGCGAGACGAGAGGATAAGGTAGAATGCGGCGGGGGGAGGGGAACGGGCGACGCCGCGTCGCTTTAGTTCTGGTTCCGCCCTAGAGGCCTGCGTGCCAGGTGGGCCATGGTGGCGGGCCGCGCAACAGGCCTGTCGTGGCGGACCTGTTTTTTTTTGTTTTTTTCTTTTCATTTTTCTCTTCATTTGTTTGGGTTTCTGTTTATATTTTATTTCCCTTACTTTTTTATTCTTTAGTTACATTGCTTTGTTTTTATTATAATATACAACGTTCGTTGCATGTCACAAAAGTGTTCAATAGTATTAATGAAATGTTCATGGTTTTTTTCAACAGTTCATCATCCATTACAAAATTGTTCAACGGTTATTATAAAATGTTCAATGAATATATAATCACTGTGTTTTTTAAATTTGTTAACTATATATTACAAAAATTTCAAATATGTATTAAAACATGGTTCAACTTATATTACAAAAATATATAATCATTGTGTTTTTTTGTTTATTTTATTTTCCTTTATCTCTTTTTTTATTTTTTATGTTTATATTTTTTTCCTATACTCTTTTATTCTTTATTTATAATGTTTGGTTTTTATTATAATATACGGAGTTCAATGCATGTCACAAAAGTGTTCAACGGTATTAAGGAAATGTTCATGTTTTTTTGAAAAGTTCATCGTCCATTACAAAATTGTTCAACATTTATTATAAAATGTTAAGTGAATATATAATCACTGTTTTGTTAAAATTTGTTAATTGTATATTACAAAAAATTGAAATATATATTAAAAAATTGTTCAACTTATATTACATAAATATATAATTGCTGTGTTTTTTGTTTATTTTCTTTTCCTTTTTCTCTGTTTTTTTCTGTTTATATTTTTTTCCTATAATATTTTATTCTTTATTTATATTGTTCCATTTTTTATAATATACAGAGTTCATTGCATGTCACAACAGTGTTGAACTTATTTTAAAAAAATGCCCATGGTTTTTTACAATAGTTCATCATCCATTACAAATTTTCTCCTTACATTTTTTTAAGATATATTACATGTTGTTAGTTTTTAGCCAGTTTTCTACACGGCTGGAGCTCGTTACATCCAAATGGGCCGGCCCAGTCGCCCCCTGCCTTCAGTGAAGGCTCCCGTGTTTTGCCTACCGCATGTTAACCTGGCCGGAGTGTGATTATTCTTATTACATATACTAAGAGGATCAAAAACATATAAAAAACACATATCCTTGGTTAAAGTTGGTTAGTTAGCATGTTCTTTTTTGTTTCTCAAATTTCAATAGCATATGTAATTAATTTAAAATCATTTAAGCAATTTCAGATGACCACTTACTTATATATGAACATTATAGTTTGTTGTTTCTTTCAATTGATGTATTAGTAAAATGTTTTGAACTATATGTTTTTCTAATATAATCAAAAGCATTTTTATCACATATAAAATAGTTGTGTTAGTTTCACATTATATGATGCAAAAAATATCCTATTTATATTTCAGCATAGATATAAAGTGATGGGTTCCGACATACTCACTGATGTAATGATGACAGTCCGCACTGAAACACCACGAGAAGAGGTGCATATAGCTAACCTTACTTTGTATGTATATTATAGATGATAATATGAATGGTCTATTTATATTCTTGTTTAATCAGAATATAGGAGACATGGATATGAACTTTGGAGATGCACAGAAAGAATACATGGAGGTTTCAGATGCAATGTCGCTGGAAGGGGCCGGATATTCACAACATAATAACGTCGAAGAGGTTACATCTCATAACAAACCAAAAAGGGATGCTAATTTGCATGTTATCCCACAAGGTATATGTTTATATTATTATCGATCTTATTTTTGTGATCTTGCCTTTTGTATTCAACTAAGTTGGCTCATTTTTTGTTACTAAGTTGTCTCACTTTTTATGAATTTGACAGACTATGTTTGTACCCCTAGAGATATTACAGTTATCGAATCAATAAAGTCTGCCCCAAGAATACCCAGTTCGTGGACATTGGAGATGCCTTGTTAGCAACCGACGATTTTAAATGCCTTATAAAAATGATATGTTCTTACATGACGGTGTAAGACCAATTGCACAAACTTTGTAATCAATAATATGAACAATATATAATATCATAAAATATTAATATATTATAAATGTTGTTTATAGGTGATAAATGTTTACATATATTGCATGCTTGCTCACGACCATCTACAGGACAGAGCGGGTGAAAAGGTACACATTATTAGCACGTTTGTATCTGGCCAGATAAAAGAAGACGGTGAAAGAGACATCGACCCATCAAAATATCGTCGCATTGTGCATCATGTTAATACTTATCTACAGCAAGATATGGTTAGTTGTTGTCTTGTTATCCATGCATATAATTATGGATTATTTTTATTTAGTTCATATGTCTAATGATTTGTTAATAATTATATCTAATTGTGATTGTGATTTGTATGATATTTACACCAGTTGTTCATTCCGATTAACATGCCGGGCTAACATTGGTATCTAGCTGTCGCCAATGCCAAAAAACGAGAGATCCAACTATTGGACTCACTTGGTGAGAATGTCAAACGCAATGACCTTGCTACTACGGTAACTATCTATTTTTTTACTCATCTTAACATTTGTTTTGTTTGACTTCATCCCTAACATTTCTCATATGATAGTTATGGGGGCTCGAGAAATGGCTGAAACTTGCAGAGCAGAGTCCGGAGTTTATCAGAGGTGATAAGTGGCCCGATCTCAATGTTACAAAATGGACGGTTGAAGAGCAAGTTTAGGAGGCAATACAAACCGATGGGTAAGCAATTGTTAAAATGGTTTGTTTATTTAATTCATCTGAGTGATATTGTAAAGCATTATTTTATAATATTATAGCATATCATGTGGATTGTTTATGCTAAATTATATGGAATATTGGACATCACATGGACTGTCAGACCAGTTCACCCAGGTATTTCATTTTTATATATTATCTCGTTATTCTATCTGAAAATATTATATAACTTTTTTGTATAACATGTTTGTAGGAGGATATGAAACATTTTTGTCAAAAATTAGCAGTCATTTTGCTTGATTCAGAGCTTAATAAGCTAAAAGGATGTCCCATATACCATCGACCTGTCAGCGAAGAAACTTTAGGTAATTCTGATATCGAGATCCTGGATAATCCTTCTGACGTAGTCGAAGAAAAACGTCCTGCCCCAGTCACTATCATTCCCATGGACCAACGTCAAATACTTGCCGACCTCTGCAAGTACATCATGTCGATCGATGATGCCGGGTGTTTGGAGTAAGTATCATGTATCAATATTTAATGTGCGGATGTATAATATTGTTCTTCTTACCAACCAGATTACAGGATGGGTCCGGAGCTATACACCCGATCCAATGAGCTTAAGTCTTAAGAAACTTCAGTGCATACTTAAGATGGAGCAGCCTATGGACAATGATTGCTTCAACACTGTTGTGCGTATGCTGGCATGTGATGAGGGAGTATTGTTCACATACCCTCCTATACACTACATGGATCTACGATTTTGTGTAAGTTATCGTAACTCTTCATTCTATGTGCCATTAGTATCAACATGTTTAAACAATATTTATTCTTTTACTTAGTCCATGATGCTAGAGTCAACACGAGGTCAGAAGTTTTGTGAGAAGGAAACTATCCAGATGTTGGCAACATTATTTGATAGCTGGCCTGGGATGGAGAACGACATCTCATCTTGCAATAAGGTAAATAAAATATTTTGTCCATCGTTATAATGGTTGGTTGTTGTTTCTAATAACTCCACTTGTAGATTTATCTTCCCTATGCATCCATCGGCCGATACATCTTGTACGTCATCGATAAAGAGGCACGTCGTTTATATATTATGGATCCTATTCAAACATCACAATTGTCAAAGGATAAAAACTTGAGGCATTCACTGAAATTAAAAAGTTTTGCAAGGGATTTCAAAGAAGCACTCGAAATAAAGATGCCTGGTTGGAATTATGATATATCTAAATGGCAATGTTTATTTCCATTTGGTGTTCCAACGAGTGTAGACGGGTAATGAATTCATAACAATAATATTTACTTTTGTTATCACTATATTTTTTATATTATTAATTTAAATTTTTGCAGGAATGTGTCTGGCTATTTTATTTTTCATTTTATGCTCTGGTGGAACAGTAAAGAATTGGTGAAGCCGATTTGCGCGGTAAGTATTGTGCGTTACATGTTTTAAGACCTTTGGCGTGAAATTGTCATACTAACTACATGTCTTGTTTCTGCAGGATGGGTATGAATTGAGGAAGTATTTTTTATTATACTTGCTAAAACATCGTGGGGAGGAAACTTTCCTGATATTGTGAAAGAATTTCTTAAGCGCACCATCTAGATATTAATAGTTTTATAATAGATGTTCAGCTGGAACATCACTCAGTTTGTTACATGGACATGTCGTTATTTTTTTCTTTTATGTTATCCAATTACATTGCAATAATGGACTTCATTTATTAAATAATTGTGTTTGTGTTATATTGTTTGTATGTGTGAAATATTTCAAGAGCCCGTGGCAACGCACGGGCATTCTACTAGTTTCCTTAGTACTCCGATTGCTCCTCTTAATGATGTTGAGTCTTGTGAAATCAATGCTGCTTTGCTGAATCTTGTTATGAAAGATCAATTCTCCGGCGTTCCTAGTGAAGATGCCGCTACCCATATAAACAACTTTGTTGATTTGTGTGAGATGCAAAAGAAGAAAGATACAGATAATGATATTGTTAAATTGAAGTTATTTCCGTTTTCACTTAGAGATCGTGCTAAAATTTGGTTTTCGTCTTTGCCTAAGAATAGTATTGATTCTTGGAATAAGTGCAAAGATGCTTTTATCTCTAAGTATTTTCCTCCCGCTAAGATCATCTCTCTTAGGAATGATATTATGAATTTTAAACAACTTGATCGTGAGCATGTTGCCCAATCTTGGGAAAGAATGAAATTAATGATTCGCAATTGCCCTACTCATGGTTTGAACTTATGGATGATCATACAAATTTTTTATGCCGGATTGAATTTTGCTTCTAGAAATCTTTTAGATTCGGCCGCGGGAGGCAGTTTTATGGAAATCACCTTAGGAGAAGCTACTAAACTCCTTGATAATATTATGGCTAATTATTCTCAATGGCACACCAAAAGATCTACTAGTAAAAAAGTGCATGCTATAGAAGAAATTAATGTTTTGAGTGGAAAGATGGATGGACTTATGAAATTGTTTGCTACTAAGAGTGCTCCTATTGATCCCAATGATATTCCTTTGTATACTTTGATTGAGAATAATAATTAATCTATGGATGTGAATTTTGTTAGTAGGAATAATTTTGGTAACAATGCTTATTGAGGAAACTTTAATCCTAGACCGTTCCCTAGTAATTCCTCTAATAATTATGGTAATTCTTAAAACAACTCTTATGGAAATTTTAATAAGATGCCCTCTTATTTTGAGAATAGCTTTAAAGAATTTATGATCTCTCAAAAGAATTTTAATGCTTTGCTTGAAGAAAAACTGCTTAAAGTTGATGATTTGGCTAGGAACGTTGATAGAATTTCGCTTGATGTTGATTCTTTGAAACTTAGATCTAATACTCCTAAGCATGATATCAATGAGTCTCTCAAATACATGAGAATTTCAATTGATGAGTGCAAAGAAAGAACCGCTAGATTGCGTGCTAAGAAAGATTGCTTTGTAAAAGCGTGTTCTTCTAGTTTCCATGAAAATAATGATGAATATCTAAAATATATTGGTGTGTCCCCTATTAAATCTTTGTTTTGCAATATGAATCTTGATAATGATGGGACTGGAGATGAGTCAACTTTAGTTAAAAGGCGTCCCAATGATTCAGAGTTTTTAGATCTTGATGCTAAATTTGGTAAAAGTGGGATTGGAGAGGTCAAGACTTTAAATAGCATTGAACCCACTATCTTGAATTTCAAGGAATTTAATTATGATAACTGTTCTTTAATAGATTGTATTTCCTTGTTGCAATATGTGTTGAATTCTCCTCATGCTTATAGTCAAAATAAAGCTTTTACCAAACATATTGTTGATGCGTTGATGCAATCTTATGAAGAAAAACTTGATTTGGATGTTTCTATACCTAGAAAACTTTATGATGAGTGGGAACCTACTATAAAGATTAAAATTAAAGATCGTGAGTGCTATGCTTTATGTGATTTGGGTGCTAGTGTTTCCACGATTCCGAAAACTTTATGTGATATTCTAGGTTTCCATGATTTTGATTGCTCTTTAAATTTGCACCTTGCGGATTCCACCATTAAGAAACCTATGGGAAGGATCAATGATGTTCTTATTGTTGCAAATAGTAATTATGTGCCCGTAGATTTTATCGTTCTTGACATAGATTGCAATCTTTCATGTCCAATTATTATTGGTAGACCTTTCCTTAAAACGATTGGTGCAATTATTGATATGAAGGAAGGGAATATTAGATTCCAATTTACATTAAGGAAAGGCATGGAACACTTACCAAGAAAGAAAGTCAAATTACCTTATGAATCTATCATGTGAGCTACTTATGAATTGAGTGCCAAAGATGGTACTACTTAGATCTATCCTCACTTTTATGCCTAGCTTGGGGCGTTAAACAATAGCGCTAGTTGGGAGGCAACCCACTTTTATTTTTTTCTTGCTTTTTGCTTATGTTTAGTAATAAATATTTATTCTAGCTTGTGTTTAGATGTGTTTTCATGTTTTAATTAGTGTTTGTGCCAAGTAGAACCTATAGGATAACCTATGGTGATAGTTAATTTGATTCTGCTGAAAAACAGAAACTTTGCGCGCACGACAATAATTTTAGTAATTCACAGAAACGAGCTTTTGCGTTTATTCTTTTTTCTGTAGATCACTAGACAAATTGCCCAGGACTTCCTATTTTTGTAGGATTTTAGAGTTCCATAAGTATTCAAGAGTTTTAGATTTCTAGAGACTGTTCTGTTTTTGACAGATTCTATTTTTCGTGTGTTGTTTGCTTATTTTGATGCATCTATGGCTAGTATCAAGGGGTATGAACCATATAGAAGTTATAATATAGTAGGTTTAACACCAATATAAATAAATAATGAGTTCATTACAGTACCTTATGTGGTGGTTTTTCTTTCTTGCACTAACGGAGCTTATGAGATTTCCTGTTGAGTTTTGTGTTGTGAAGTTTTCAAGTTTTGGATAAAGATTTGATGGATTATGGAATAAGGAGTGGCAAGAGCCTAAGCTTGGGGATGCCCATGGAACCCCAAGATATTCAAGGATAACCAAAAGCCTAAGCTTGGGGATGCCCCGGAAGGCATCCCCTCTTTCGTCTTCGTCCATCAGTAACTTTACTTGAGGCTATATTTTTATTCACCACATGATATGTGTTTTGCTTGGAGCGTCTTGTATGATTTGAGTCTTTGCTTTTTAGTTTACCACAACCATCCTTGCTGTACACACCTTTTGGGAGAGACACGGATGAATCGGAATTTATTAGAATACTCTATGTGCTTCACTTATATCTTTTGAGCTAGATAATTTTTGCTCTAGTGCTTCAATTATACTTTTTAGAGCACGGCGGTGGCTTAATTTTGTAGAAATTGTTGATCTACCATGCTTCACTTATATTATTTTGAGAGTCTTTTAGAACATCATGGTATTTGCTATGGTTATAAAATTGGTCCTAGAATGATGGGCATCCAAGTTGGGTATAATAAAAACTATCATAGAAAGTGAATTGGATGCTATGATCAATTTGATGCTTGATAATTGTTTTGAGATATTAGGATGGTGATATTAGAGTCATGCTAGTTGGGTAATTATGAATTTAAAGAATACTTGTGTTGAAGTTTGTGATTCCCGTAGCATGCACGTATGGTGGACCGCTTTGTGATGAAGTTGGAGCACAGTTTTATTTATTGATTGTCTTCCTTATGAGTGGTGGTCGGGGACGAGCGATGGTCTTTTCCTACCAATCTATCCCCCTAGGAGCATGCGTGTAGTACTTTGTTTTCAATGGCTTGTATATTTTTGCATTAAGTATATGAGTTCTTTATGACTAATGTTGAGTCCATGGATTATACACACTCTCACCCTTCCACCATTGCTAGCCTCTCTTGTGCCACGCAACTTTCGCCGGTACCATACACCCATCATATACCTTCCTCAAAACAGCCACCATGCCTACCTTATGGCATTCCCATAGCCATTCCGAGATATATTGCCATGCAACTTTCCACCGTTCCGTTTATTATGACACACATCATCATTGTCATAGTGCTCTTTGCATGATCATGTAGTTGACATTGTATTTGTGGCAAGGCCACCTTTATAATTTTTCATAAATGTCACTCTTGATTCATTGCATATCCCGGTACACCGCGGAGGCATTCATATAGAGTCATATCTTGTTCTAAGTGTCGAGTTGTAATCTTGAGTTGTCATTAAATAAAAGTGTGATGATCTTCATTATTAGAGCATTGTCCCAGTGAGGAAAGGATGATGGATATTATGATTCCCCCACAAGTCGGGATAAGACTTCAGACTTTATAAAAAAAGAGAAAGGCCAAAAAAAAAGAGAAAGGCCAAATAAAAAAATGAGAGAAAAAGAGAGAAGGGACAATGATACTATCCTTTTTACCACACTTGTGCTTCAAAGTAGCACCATGATCTTCATGATAGAGAGTCTCCTATGTTATCACTTTCATATACTAGTGGGAATTTTTCATTATAGAACTTGGCTTGTATATTCCAATGATGGGCTTCCTCAAAATGCCCTAGGTATTCGTGAGAAAGCAAGTTGGATGCACACCCACTTAGTTTCTTTTGTTGAGCTTTCATATATTTATAGCTCTAGTGCATCCGTTGCATGGCAATCCCTACTCACTCATATTGATATCTATTAATGGGCATCTCCATAGCCCGTTAATACGCCTAGTTGATGTGAGACTATCTTCCTCCTTTTTGTCTTCTCACAACCACCATTCTATTCCACATATAGTGCTGTCGGATGTTGGGTTCCGGCAGACCCTTAAGGTTCGAACTCTGGGGTGCACACGAAGATCTTCCCCCTACCGATTCACGTCTGATCGCCTCGTGAGAATCTAAGCTAAAATGATGAACAACACAAGGGACACACGATTTATACTGGTTTAGGCCACTGTTGTGGTGTAATACCCTACTCCAGTGTGTGGTGTGGAGGATTGCCTCAGGGGCTGATGATGAATAGTGCAAAGATGAACAACCTCGCGAGAGGTGTTCTTGAGCTGGTGCGATGAACTACTTGGGTGAGTTCGATCGCCTCTCGGTCTAATGAGCACTCGATGAGTTATCCAGATGCCCCCTACTGCGGTGGCTAGTCCTATTTATAGAGGCCCTGGTCCTCTTCCCAAATATTGAGCGGGAAGGGTGCCAACAACGGCCATTTTGAAGGGGAACATCTAGTACAAGTTATCCTGACTAAAGTTGGTCTTCGGCTACCAAAGGCACTGGTGATGACGCCGTCCTGGGCTCCACGGTGACCTCCATCCTGCCGCTCTGCTGGTCTTGGTCTCATTGCACTGAAATGGAAACCTTTTCCTGATGCCTCAGTACTCCATGCCTGTGCTTGCCCCCTTTGCAACAAAGAGGAAACAAGGACACTGCGCAGGCCGGCGCCCGCCTAGTCTCGATCGTCATGGCTTGCATCACGAGCACCTCGCGAGGTACCCTACCTTGATCTCTCCGCCTCCTCGCGAGCCTGCCTGGCGAGGCCGTCCCTGAGGAAGTCGTATGTCGTCCGCCTCACGAGGCTTGGCCCCTCGCAAGGGTCTTAAGTCTTGCGCTGATGAAGATGGGCTGTACTGGGCCACCACTTGAACCACGCCGCAGGCCGCAGGCAGACAAGTCTGGGACCCCCATTCCCAGAATGTCGACAGTAGCCCCCGGGCCCAAGGCGCACTCGGACTTTTCTTAGCGGAGAAGCGAAGGGGCAAGTGCGGAGCACCGCGGGCTCCATCAGCCTGCGGCCTTGGGCGCCGCGTGGCGGTTGATTGTACGTCGGTGCCTCCGCTTCCCCATGCCTCCTCGGCAACTGCTCGACTTGACAAGTCCCTACATGCAGAAATGGGTCATGATTACTTGTGATCGTGGAGGCCGACGGTTGGCCTCCTCCGGCTATAAAGGTGGGAGAGCGCTAGTGAAAGAACATGCGATGCCCCCATGTTTGGTTTTGGTAATTGATGACAATCTCTATGTACTAATGGTTTCCTTGAGTTATATTTGAAGGTTTTGTCCATAGGCTTTTCTTGAAGTCCATGTGTTGGTTTCAAGGAGTTTATGAGTTGACCAAGGTGCTATTAAGGAATTATCCAAAGATTGGTCATGTGAGTGTTGAGCTTATTGCAAGCATCTCTTGAAGAAGAAGATTATGTGATCATTCATGTTTACCTTCAAGACATCATCCAAATGAAGAGAGTTGGAAAGATTCAAGGTTGATCTAGCCTAAGTACAGAGAGTGATTCAAGTTGATCAACACATAAAGCGCACAAGTTGTACCGAGAGGGACCAAGTGTTCCCATGGTATGGTAAGCATTGTTCATTACGCTTTGTGTACTAACACATGGTCTACGTGAGAGTTCTTTGTGGGGTTAGGTATGTTTCCATGGTCTTGCGTCAAGAGGAAGATCCCATACAACCCATGGAGGATGACATCAAGTGGTGATCGTCATCAAGTTTGCTGTGTGCAAGTTCAAGTGGAGCAACACGAAGAGTGGCTCACCCATAATGGAGTATGGGGGAGCATTCAAGTTTGAATCTTGCCATCCATTGTGGTGTCAATGGACTTGTGAAGATGTGCCGAAGAGTCGCTCACCCATAGTGGACTATGGGGGAGCAATCATCTAGTCTTCATCGAGCCAACGCAATCAAGAAAGGTGGTCCAACTTGAGGGAGTCAAGATCGTCTTCATCTAGCTCAAGTGGACCATGTGCAAGGCAAAGGTTTCCCCTTGATAGGTTTTCTATTTTACCGGTCTCATGGTGGTAGTTGGGAGACCGGGTTATAGGATCGTTTGCCGTACTATCAAGGGGGGCTCTCAAGTTGGTAGCTTGATCGTATCGTTAGTAGAGAGCTCAAACCATTGCATCCTTGCATCATGTTTCTTTGTTCTTGTTTGGTTCTCTTTGTGAGTCTTAGAGCTTATGGTCATCTTGATGACAAGCTTGAGTTCATCGAAAACGGAGTTCGCATGCGTCTTCTATGATATTTTCGGTGTTGGAGGTTTTACCGGTCTTATCCAAGGAAGGGTTCTCACCTTTTTCTTATGGGCCTTTTCTCATTTGCTTATTATTGATATTTCTATCAAGATTGTGTTAGCCCTTGTTGCTAGCTTTGCAACAAACTTGGTTTCATCGAATCCGGAGCTCGTATGCGAAAGTTGTGGCTGTTTTGATATTGCCTATTTTACATAGAGAGGTTGTACCGCCCCATAGAGAGGTTGTACCGGTTGACCGGTACAACCGGTGTTTGGAGCGGTTGTACCGCTCCAGAATTGGTCCGGAGGTTGTACCGGCCATGTACCGCTCTACCAGTGGACTAGTTTCTGTTTTGGAGCGGTTCTTGGGCGGTTGTTGACCGGTTTAACCGGTACTACCGGTTCCCCAGGCTATTGTACCGCTTAGAGGTTTTCCCAGGTTGGTTTTTCCTCTGCTTTGGCCGGTTGTACCGGTTCGTGCACCGGTTGTACCGGTCCTTCAGGTTTCTGCACATAACGGGTAGATTCGTGGGGGCCTATTTAAGGGGGTCTTCTTCCCCAATGGTTCCCCATCTCTTGAGCTCGTTTTGCCCCCATTGTTGACCTTCTTCGAGCTTGCTAACTCTCAATCCCTCCATGGATTCTTGCTAGTTTTTGAGGGAAAAGAGAGAGGAGATCTAGATCCACATTTCCACCAATCACTTTCTCCTCTATGCGAGGGGAACCCCTTGGATCTAGTTCTTGGAGTTCTTGGTGTTCTCCTTCTTGTTCTTCCTCTCATTTTCCTCCCTAGCATTAGTTGCTTCGGTGGGATTTGAGAGAGAAGGACTTGGGCACTCCGTGTGCCCTTGCCATTGCATTTGGTGCATCGGTTTGAGTTCTCCACGGTGATACGTGGATGTTACAAGTTGAGAAGCTTATTACTCTTGGGTGCTTGGTGCCCTTGAGCTTGTTCCTCTTGGGTGCTTGGGCGCCCTAGTCGGTTGGTGGTGTTCGGAGCTCAATCATTGTGGTGTAAAGCTCCGGGCAAGCGTGGGGGTCTCCAATTAGGTTGTGGATATCGCCCCGAGCAATTTGACGGGTTCCGGTGACCGCCCCCAAGGGTTGCCAAAGTGTACGGGTTCGGTGACCGCCCCCAAGGGTTACCATTTGTACGGGTTCGGTGATCGCCCTCAAGGGTCCCTGAGTGGAATCACGGCATCTTGCATTGTGCGAGGGGGTGAGGAGGTTACGGTGGCCCTAGTGGCTTCTTGGGGAGCATTGTGCCTCCACACCGCTCCAAACGGAGATTAGCATCCACAAGGGTGTGAACTTCGGGATACATCATCGTCTCTGCGTGCCTCGGTTATCTCTTACCCGAGCCCCTTTACTTATGCACTTTACTTTGTGATAGCCATATTGTTCTTTGTCATATATCTTGCTATCACATAGTTGCTTATCTTGCTTAGCATAAGTTGTTGGTGCACATAGGTGAGCCTAGTTGTTGTAGGTTTTGTGCTTGACAAATTAACCGCTAGGTTTATTCCGCATTTGTTTAAGCCTAAACCGTAATTATTTTAAAGCGCCTATTCACCCCCCCTCTAGGCGACATCCTCGATCTTTCAATTGGTATCAGAGCCTCATCTCTCTTTGTTGGGCTTAACCGCCTAGAGAGTAAAGATGTCGACTAGAGGTTTAGGTTTCTCTGACACTCTTAGTTTCGATGGCACAAATTTTGATGTTTGGGTAATTCGCATGCTTAACCTCTTTAGGGTCATGGACCCAAATTTAGAGCGAATTGTAGATATGGGTTTTTCTCCTCCAAAGGGTCCCCAAAGATTATCTTTAGAGGATGAGAAAAACTCTTATCTCAATGCTCAAGCTTCTAATGTGCTTTTCGATGCTTTGAGCAATGTAGTTATATTTCAACTCATGCCGTTCCGGGATGCTCATGAGTTATGGACAAAGCTTCAAGATAAATATGGTGTGTCCAAGATTTGTGGGGATGATTGTTCTCCCTCCACCTCCGGTCGTTTAGTCTTCTCAACTTCTTCTACTTCACCTACATGTGGTTTGCCACAAGGTAATGATATGGTGAGTAGTGTTGGTCATTGCAATGATGATAGTATGCTTATTGTGGATGATCCTTCATCACTATATTATTGCAATGCTCCTTCTTTGGGCTTTAACACTTCGAGCACTCCAAGTGTTTCACATGCTTGTGTTGATAGTCCTTGCATATCATGTAGAAATTGCTTGACTAAATCTCATGATGATATGCTTGCTATGTCTTGTTGCCATGATAAAAATGCATCTATTTCCTCGAATTGTTGTGCTAACAATGTAGAGGAAACCCAACACTCCATGGAACAAGATGTGGTGTTTAATGGTGCCTCAAGGGATCCTACACCATCATCTATTGCTTTTTGCCTTATGGCTAAGGCGTCAAAGGTATCTCCTACTTTGTACCCCAATATGTCTCTTGATGATGATGTTGATACTAATGATGATGAGGATAATGATGAAGAGAATCATAATGTTGCCTCCTTAAAAACTAAGGAGGAAATGATTTTTAAAGCTCTTCATAAAAATAAAATTGCTTGTTCCAACTTCATGGAAATAATGTCCATTGCCATTGATGGCAAGAAATACATTGAGGAGTTGGAATCTCATCTAGAGGAGCATGAGGCCACCATTGAGAAAATGGAAGCTCATGGGCGTGATTACGCAAATGAGATCGCGGAGCTATCTCAAGCTCTTGAACATGAACAAACCACCTCCGAATCTCTTGAGGAGACTTTTTCTCTAGAATTATCTAGAGTGAGGGAATCTCATGATAGAGCTCTTGAGGTGGCCAACGATTTCAAAACTAAAAATGCTAAGCTTGAAGTTTCTCATGCTAGACTCCGTGAGGATTTTGAGCACCTCGAAAATGGCTCAAGGGTCATCAAGGGTGAGCTCATCAAACTCACCGAGTCTCATGCCCAACTTGAAGCTTCTTATTTAAAAGAGCTTGCCAAGTTGCCTTCTCCTCTTGTTGTTAATGATGATGCTTGTGCTACTAATTCTATTACTTGTGAAGCATCCATTTTGAAGGAGAATGTTGAGCTACGGGCTCAGCTTGAGGTGCTATCTAGCAATTATGGGAAATTGGAAGAAAGTCATGAAAAGCTCTCAAGCTCTCATGATGATCTTCTAGTATCCCATAGTGTGCTAAAGATAGCTCATGAGGCCATGATTGCTAAGGTAACATCTAGTGAGCCTCATGTGGGTACTAGCACTACTTCTAGTCAAAATAGTATATTGCCATGTGCTAGTCCTTGTAATTCATCTACTCACAATGTTGGTACATCTTGTGATGAATTGCTTTCCTTGCCTTGTTGCTCTGACGATGAAGCTTATACTTCCTCTAGTACTTGTGTTGAGACTAACCGTGTAGAGGAAATCAAAGAGCTCAAGGCCCAAGTCACTTCTTTGAAGAAAGACTTGGAAAAGTGTGAAGGGAAATCCACACTCAACAATATCTTGAGTGTGCAAAAATCCCCCAATGACAAAGGTGGACTTGGATTTAACTCCAATAAGAAGAAGAAGTCCAAGATGAACAAAAAGAAGGGCCAAGAACAAGTCAAGAATTCGGCCAAGATTGTTTGCTTCAAGTGCAAAGTAGAAGGGCATCATGTTAGATCTTGCCCATTGAAGAAGAAGGCCATTAGTGTCAAGCAACAAGGGAAGAGGGCACAAGTTCAATCACATGCTCAACCTCAAGTTGAAGAAAGGCCTCTTCCCAAGAAGACTCAAGTTAATGCTTCTCAAGTTGAGAAATCAAGTGAGAAGAAAGTGAAGAGTAGACGTTGCTACCTATGCCGTGAGAAAGGTCACCTCGCTTCTTCATGCACTAGTGGTGACTTATCCAACCCAATTATTATTGATGATATCTATTCTCTTGGGAAGGATAAGGTTGGCAATGTGGTTGCCAAGTTTGTTGGTACTCAAAGTGGTTTGAAGCAAAGAACCATTTGGGTAGCCAAGCCTATTGTGACTAACC
Organism: Triticum dicoccoides; assembly: GCF_002162155.2. Classification (NCBI taxonomy): domain Eukaryota; kingdom Viridiplantae; phylum Streptophyta; class Magnoliopsida; order Poales; family Poaceae; genus Triticum; species Triticum dicoccoides. The sequence continues at coordinate 76,351,826 of NC_041387.1, forward strand.
TCTTAGGACCCAACTTGGTTGGGGACCAACTAGCTCAAACTTGATCAATAGGTGTTGTTGGAGGGCATTGGAGACTTGGCTACTTTATGAAGAATTAAGGGGACTTCATCACTCTTATTGTCTCAAGCCAAGTCAATTGAATCATCAAGTTTATATCTTATATCCAATGTGCCTCCTTGCGGTAACTTGTACTTAAAATTGCTTACATTGAAAGTTACTTGCTCCCTTGCATGTTTTTGGTTTTGTTCCTTGCATGTGTTGGTATATGTTGTGATTCCAACTTGCTTATCTTGAGCAATCAAGTATGTGGGTGTTGGTTTGCACACCATGTACGTGTGTGTCGTGCGTTGAGCCTTTATGCTTCTTGTTTGTATCCTAGTTGGCTCGTGTGAGAGATTAATGGAACATCCCATTTCGGGGGAGTGATGTGCTTTGTGCACCTCACGATCCTATAAATGTGTGTACATGAGGAATACCATCTAGTATTGATATTACAAGATTATCTAGTCGCTAGGTGGTATATCTCTCATGAGAAATTCAAATTCTAGATAGTCCATTAATTATCTCTTTTTTGTTCCTCTTATTGCCTCTTGTTAAGTTCTTATTGGTATCACATTATGGGGGAGTAATATGCTAAGTGCATATTACAAGCCTAGAAAATGTGTACATTTGAGATATTATCACCTAGAATTGATATTGTAGATTATCTTGTTCCTAGGTGGCATGTTAGCTCTACAAGTTGCAATTTGCTTGTGTTTGTTGTGAAGATGATGTTGGACATCCTTGCTATCTACCACCGGGAATTATTTCCAAATACTTCTTGTCTTTTGACAATTGGTAGTCACTTATGTGTGGTAGAATTTGTTGATCATCTTTACTTTGGCTTTTGTTTTTCTTTTTCTCTTGCCAAGGTTTGTGTCAACTCCCGGTGTCTTCCCTACCACTTGTGGATCTTGTTTATTCCTTGTTCTTGCCTAGTGTTTCCTAGATATAGTGAAAGTAGTGATCCCACCTTGTGCATTTTGTATTCAAATGCAAATCCCATATAATGCACAACTCGTGGGGGAGCTATCCTATTTTCTTTAGAACACTCTTCTTGTGATCCTTATCAAGTGTGTTTTGGTGGAAGGCAAGCCATTTCTTTTTGGTACTTTGTGCCATCATGAAACTTTGTTGAGAGCTTGGTTTGTTTGGAACCATCCTCTCTTTGGGAGTTTGACATCTTTAGTTTAGTGTGTATCAATGGATATCTCACTCCTTGATGTATCTTTAATGATATCTTCCAAGTGATGATTTCTCCATTTGGTATCCTTTTCACTTGGCATTTCTTTCTCTTTAGGTTTCGGGTTTTGAAAGTCTTGAGCATGCATGTTTACTTCATGTATTTTATTTGGCATGCTTTCTTTCTTTGACTCAATATATAGGGGATCTCCACCAAGTCTCAAATCGGATGAGATGTGTATGAAATTCATTTTCATATCTATATGCACATATTTATGTGGAGTTTGTCCTATGTATTGGTTTTTCTAACTATTTGGTCCCAATGAGTTTGGGTATCGTTTAGTTTGTGTTGTTCTTCTAGGAACATTTGGAGATGCATTGGATGCTCGGCTCACTCACAAGGAAGGTGTTGTCACCATGTGCATATTGGAGTCAAGCTAGGATGATCAATGAACTACTATCTACCTTCAATTGGTATCTACTACATCCTTCCAATGATATCTCGGTAACAAGTATCTATTCATGCTTTCTCCTCTTGCATTCAACCTTGTGTAGGTTGCATCTTGGCATGATATTCATTTCATATCTTGTGATACTTGTTTCCTTTCTCAAAGCATCCCAACGATGATCTCTTGTTGCTAGTTGTGATGCCTTTGATGGATGTGTGTTTGGACTTCATTTATATACAATGAGACCATATCTAGCCAAGTGCTATGCTTTCAAGCAAATATCTTATTGGTATATTTATGACTTCCTTTTGGATATCTCATTCCTTCTTGTTGTAACTATTTCGGGTGTACATCCTTCTTTGTAGATATGTATCATCATGATTTCGTCTACCTAGAACATTATACACTTGAGAGAAATTACATCTCTAGTTGATATCCTTTCTTTCACGTCCACCTTGTCTTTCTTATGTTATTTCTTTGGTGGCTCCGTGAAAGCTTTTGCCTTGAGTGCGTGTCATATCTCATTGCATCTTGATGCACTCTTGTCTGGTGAAGATTATTTTCCTCTTGCTTATCTTTACGAGGCTTTTACCATCTTAATTGGTATCCCTCGTCTTGATGAGCCTCCCCTCGTCTATCTTCACCACGGGTTGTCACAAGCATAGGTTCTCTTTTGCTTATTAGCAAGCTTGTGAACCCGTTTGCCAATTGTGTGTGGGAATGATAGGCCTTGCACCGTGTGCATCATTCTTTCAAGACTATGTTGATGCTTAATGCTCATCCTAATTTTAGTCTTCTCAAGTGCTTCGCCCTGACTCACACACATCTTTTTGGTTGAGCCTATTCTTAAGTTTTCTCTTTTACTTGTTGCTCAACCATGTGCTTGTTGTAAGCACTAAGTTTGCTCAACCATGTGCTTGTTGTAAGCGCTAGGCTTTGTTTCCTATATGCTCACTTGCACTGGATGTGAGTTTCTATTGATTTTGGGGGAGCTATGATCCTATTTTTTGCACCTTGTATTCAAATATAAAAATTCTTATGTGTGCACAAATCATGGGGAGCTTCTCTAGTTTGTTTAGAACACTCCTTTGCGCTTATCATAATGTATTTATTATTGTGGCTTGTAGGATCATTGGCCTAGTTGGTTCAATTGGTATCTTTTGATAGCTTGCTTCAATTGGTATCTTTTGATTGCTTGATTGCGTGTTTCTCTCTTTGATTATGTCTTTGTGGCATATCTTCCTTTTGCAATCTTTGGGCCTCAATATAGTTTGTCTTCCTCCAAGTATTTACCGTTGGATATGTGTATTGCATTCCACTCTCTTGTTGAGAAATACACAATTTTTGGAGGAACACATTTTATATTGGCCTTCTAAGCTTTTAGCCCATTTTGGCAATCGATGCCAATGGGGGAGAAGTTTCAGAGAGTTGTGTGGAGAAGTTTAGAGAGTTGTCTCTTCTTGCTTTGGTTTTGTTCCTTAGCATTTGCATCTCATTTGCATGCACCATTGGTTGTTGTATTGCATGGTGATGCATAATTCCTTATATAAACTCTCTTGAAAGTGATTGTCATCAATTACCAAAATGGGGGAGATTGAAAGAACATGCGATGCCCCCATGTTTGGTTTTGGTAATTGATGACAATCTCTATGGACTAATGGTTGCCTTGAGTTATATTTGAAGGTTTTTTCCATAGGCTTTTCTTGAAGTCCATGTGTTGGTTTCAAGGAGTTTATGAGTTGACCAAGGTGCTATTAAGGAATTATCCAAAGATTGGTCATGTGAGTGTTGAGCTTATTGCAAGCATGTCTTGAAGAAGAAGATTATGTGATCATTCATGTTTACCTTCAAGACATCATCCAAATGAAGAGAGTTGGAAAGATTCAAGGTTGATCTAGCCTAAGTACAGAGAGTGATTCAAGTTGATCAACACACAAAGCGCACAAGTTGTACCGAGAGGGACCAAGTGTTCCCATGGTATGGTAAGCATTGTTCATTACGCTTTGTGTACTAACCCATGGTCTATGTGAGAGTTCTTTGTGGGGTTAGGTATGTTTCCATGGTCTTGCATCAAGAGGAAGATCCCATACAACCCATGGAGGATGACATCAAGTGGTGATCGTCATCAAGTTTGCTGTGTGCAAGTTCAAGTGGAGCAACACGAAGAGTGGCTCACCATAATGGAGTATGGGGGAGCATTCAAGTTTGAATCTTGCCATCCATTGTGGTGTCAATGGACTTGTGAAGATGTGCCGAAGAGTCGCTCACCCATAGTGGACTATGGGGGAGCAATCATCTAGTCTTCATCGAGCCAACGCAATCAAGAAAGGTGGTCCAACTTGAGGGAGTCAAGATCGTCTTCATCTAGCTCAAGTGGACCATGTGCAAGGCAAAGGTTTCCCCTTGATAGGTTTTCTATTTTACCGGTCTCGTGGTGGTAGTTGGGAGACCGTGTTATAGGATCGTTTGCCGTACTATCAAGGGGGGCTCTCAAGTTGGTAGCTTGATCGTATCGTTAGTAGAGAGCTCAAGCCATTGCATCCTTGCATCATGTTTCTTTGTTCTTGTTTGGTTCTCTTTGTGAGTCTTAGAGCTTATGGTCATCTTGATGACAAGCTTGAGTTCATCGAAAACGGAGTTCGCATGCGTCTTCTATGATGTTTTCGGTGTTGGAGGTTTTACCGGTCTTATCCAAGGAAGGGTTCTCACCTTTTTCTTATGGGCCTTTTCTCATTTGCTTATTATTGATATTTCTATCAAGATTGTGTTAGCCCTTGTTACTAGCTTTCCAACAAACTTGGTTTCATCGAATTCGGAGCTCATATGCGAAAGTTGTGGCCGTTTTGATATTGCCTGTTTTACATAGAGAGGTTGTACCGCCCCGTAGAGAGGTTGTACCGGTTGACCGGTACAACCGGGGTTTGGAGCGGTTGTACCGCTCCAGAATTGGTCCGGAGGTTGTACCGGCCATGTACCGCTCTACCACCGGACTAGTTTCTGTTTTGGAGCGGTTCTTGGGCGGTTGTTGACCGGTTTAACCGGTTTAACCGGTACTATCGGTTCCCCAGGCTGTTGTACCGCTTAGAGCTTTTCCCAGGTTGATTTTTCCTCTGCTTTGGCCGGTTGTACTGGTTCATGCACCGGTTGTACCGGTCCTTCAGGTTTCTGCACATAACGGGCAGATTCGTGGGGGCCTATTTAAGGGGGTCTTCTTCCCCAATGGTTCCCCATCTCTTGAGCTCGTTTTTGCCCCCATTGTTGACCTTCTTCGAGCTTGCTAACTCTCAATCTCTCCATGGATTCTTGCTAGTTTTTGAGGGAAAAGAGAGAGGAGATCTAGATCCACATTTCCACCAATCACTTTCTCCTCTATGTGAGGGGAACCCCTTGGATCTAGTTCTTGGAGTTCTTGGTGTTCTCCTTCTTGTTCTTCCTCTCATTTTCCTCCCTAGCATTAGTTGCTTCGGTGGGATTTGAGAGAGAAGGACTTGGGCACTCCGTGTGCCCTTGCCATTGCATTTGGTGCATCGGTTTGAGTTCTCCACGGTGATACGTGGATGTTACAAGTTGAGAAGCTTATTACTCTTGGGTGCTTGGTGCCCTTGAGCTTGTTCCTCTTGGGTGCTTGGGCGCCCTAGTCGGTTGGTGGTGTTCGGAGCTCAATCATTGTGGTGTAAAGCTCCCGGCAAGCGTCGGGGTCTCCAATTAGGTTGTGGAGATCGCTCGGAGCAATTTGACGGGTTCCGGTGACCGCCCCCAAGGGTTGCCAAAGTGTACGGGTTCGGTGACCGCCCCCAAGGGTTGCCATTTGTACGGGTTCGGTGACTGCCCTCAAGGGTCCCTTAGTGGAATCACGGCATCTTGCATTATGCGAGGGCATGAGGAGATTACGGTGGCCCTAGTGGCTTCTTAGGGAGCATTGTGCCTCCACACTGCTCCAAACGGAGATTAGCATCTGCAAGGGTGTGAACTTTGGGATACATCGTCGTCTCTGCGTGCCTCGGTTATCTCTTAACCGAGCCCCTTTACTTATGCACTTTACTTTGTGATAGCCATATTGTTCTTTGTCATATATCTTGCTATCACATAGTTGCTTATCTTTCTTAGCATAAGTTGTTGGTGCACATAGGTGAGCCTAGTTGTTGTAGGTTTTGTGCTTGACAAATTAACCGCTAGGTTTATTCCGCATTTGTTCAAGCCTAAACCGTAATTATTTTAAAGCGGCTATTCACCCCCCTCTAGGCGACATCCTCGATCTTTCATCTAGCCCCCGCTGTACATCTTCCGCCCCGCTTCCTTCTTTCTCCCCATCTCAGCTGCTCGCCGTCTTCTATGGTGCCGCCGAAGAGGTTCTCGGTCGTGGAGAAGGGAAAGGCTCATCGGGAAGGGCCTGACTCTCCCCCGCCCAAGCGCGGCCGGGGTCATCCCGGCAAGCATCGTGCGTCTCCCCGCGGTCGCGGCTGCGATCTCCCGCGCGGTGATGGGCACCTGGTGGGTGAGGGAAGGCACGCCGTGGCTGTGCAGCCTCCTAGGCCGCGCTTCCACTCGGCGAAGGTGCTGCTGGAGTTCGTCGTGTGGTCAGTGGACCCAACCGGCAGCTGGCTCCAGCTTCCCCGCTTCTTTGTAGGTGAACTCCTGGCCGGCGCTCCTGGCGGCCTCTGGCTTCAAGCGGATGGTTGCTGCAGCAGGGCCTCCTGGGCCTCACTGGAGATCTCTGTCGCCGGGAATGTGGCCCTGACCCGTGGCTGGTAAACGTTTGCCCGCGCGTGTGGCCTGAGCCAGTGGTGCACCCTGCATTTCAAGTTTGACAGCGACGCCACCCTCTACGTGAGGGTGTTCGGAGAAGACGGTCGCCGCATTGGGTGCTGCCCCGAAGACGACGACAGCGGCCGGGTGCCCAGTCTCGGCGATGGTCGGGATGAAGATGGAGGCAGGCGTGTGGCCGGCGGTGTTCGCAGCTCGCCAAGCCTCGGCGGCTCCCCTTCAGACGGCAGCTCCTCCAACGGTGGCCGCGACCAGCCTCCGCGCCGTCGCGCTCGCCTTGAGGGAGGTAGCGGGTCGGCCCGCCGTCGCGCCTAGGTGAAGCGTGAGGAGGGGTCTAATTGAGCTCCGGAGGTAGTACGAGCCCTCTCCACGAGTCGGTGCCGAGCAAGCCGTGTCTATTTTGTTTTTCTCCCTTCCCTATGCAAAGAGAGAGTAGTGTAGGGCCCCGCAGGGGCGTGCGGGACTGTTGCCGTTAACTGTTATGCTATTTTCGTTATTCCTGTGCTGTGTTTTGGTGCAGCATGCTCGCGTGTAGGAATTACTTAGCTCGGGGGGAATTGCCGCAGTCTTCACTTCTCGAGGCTGAGGCCTCATCGCGCGCTTTGTGGCCTGCAAGAATTAGTCAGGAGAGGTAACTTCCGGTCTCGGTCGTGAGGGCAACCGACTCAAGTCCTGTGTTCGTGTCGCGATGCCCGTGGGGCATGGACGGGGAGGAGTGCTCCCGTGGTGGACTTGGATAGGAAAGCCTCACAAGACTGGGTTAGGAAACACTCGTGAGGGCACCCGCGTAGCCCCCTCGCGAGACTTGCGAGAGAGAAAACGAGTCAAGTAGGCGACAAAGACAAAGAGTCACAGGTCGGGGACGGCAACAACGCTAAAAGCAACTTCCAATAAAACTTCAAATAGGGACGAACAAGCCAACTGCAGAAAGCAAATGAAAAAGCCGCATCCAGCACCTAATCTAGTCTTCGATGTCTTCTCACCAGCACGGAGCTAAGTGCTGCCACTGGGCATGGGCGGGAGCCCCCGAGGCCCGAGGGCGGCTCTCCGGAGACTCCGGGGCGTGTACAGCCCCAACTCATTCTTACGTGAGAGTGTCACGGGCGGCGAGCTTCACAGGCATTGGCCTTCTTCACAAGCTCGGGGCCTTTCTCGGGGCGATGAGCTTCACAGGTGTTGGCCTTCTTCACAGGCAGCGGGCCTTTCTTGGTTCGTCTAGCTTCACAGGCGCCGGGCCTTCTTTACAGGTGCTGGGCCTTTCTTCAAGGGTAGAACTTCCGGAGGTGCTGGATGTTCCACGCGTTCGGGATGGGAACCCCCTCCTGAGTCTCCAAGCATGCGACGCCAAGCCTGGAGACATGAACAACCTTGAATGGGCCCTCCCACATGGGCGAGAGCTTGTGCAGCCCCTCCCTGGAGAGCACCCGTCTGAGCACGAGGTCACCTACCTCGAGGGTCCTGGGGCGGATGCTGCGGCAGTGGTACCGCCATAGCGCCTGTTGGTATCTTGCAGCCTGAAGCACAGCCTCCCGATGGCGTTCCTCTCCCAGCAGGAGGTCCACCCCCCGCATGGCATCCTGCTGTGCTTCGTCGAAAGCCAGGACCCGCGCGGAGTGATGCCTGACCTCGTGAGGAAGGACCACCTCAGCACCATAGACGAGGAAGAATGGGGTTTCGCCTGTCGACTTGGTAGCGGTTGTGCGGATAGACCATAACACGGACTGAAGCTCGTCGTGCCAGCCCCTGCTGCAGGCCTCCAGCTTCTTCTTGAAGGTCCGGGTTTTGAGGCCTTTCAGGACCTCCGTGTTGGCGCGTTCAGCTTGGCCGTTGCTCCGAGGGTGCGCCACCGAGGCGTAGCATATCTGCGTTCCAAGGTTAGCACAATATGTTTTGAAGAGATTGTTGGTGAACTGCGAACCGTTGTCGGTGATGATGCGATTAGGCACCCCAAACCGACTCACAAGGCCCTTGATGAACTTGACCGCTGAGCAAGCCGGGATGGTGCGGACAGCTTCCACCTCTGCCCACTTTGTGAACTTGTCAATGGCGACGTAGAGGTAGCGGTAGCCCCCTGGCGCCCGAGGAAACGGGCCAAGGATGTCCAGTCCCCAAACAGCGAACGACCATGAGAGGGGAATGGTCTGAAGGCCCTGAGCCGGCTGATGGATCTGCTTGGCATGGAATTGACTGGCTTCACAAGCATTCACCAGCTCGATCGCGTCATTGAGTGCTGTTGGCCAGTAGAACCCGCTGCGAAACGCCTTGCCGATGAGTGTCCGTGAGGACGAGTGGTGCCCGCACTCTCCATTGTGAATGTCTGCCAGTAACTCTTTCCCTTGCTCCCCAGAGATGCAACGCAGGGTAATGTCATTCGGCCGCTTTCGATAGAGCTCTCCGTCTTGAATGCAGTAGGCCGTGGCCTACCGTGCCACACGTTCCGCGTCCTCCTCCTTTTTTGGCAGAATCCCTTGCATCAAGTAATCCTTGAACTCCACGGTCCTACATCCCTCCTGATGCTCCAGCGCCTGGAGGCCGGGGATCCTGAGGCAGGCAATTGAGGGAGCTCCTCCCGAGGCTGCGCCGTGCTTGATAGTGATGGTGCCGCTGAGGTTTGAAGCGTTCCTTGAAGACGCCAGGCTCCTGAGGCAACCACCTAGACGCCCTCCTGGCGATGTCATCAGCCTCTTGATTGGTGCCGCGAGGCACATACTGCAACTCCAACCCACAAAACTGTTTCTCCATCCTGCGGACCTCCGCAAGATATGCTTCCATGTGTTCGTCCTTCGGCTCGTACACCTTGTTGGAGAAGTTGACGAGGAGTTGTGAGTCGCCCTTGATGATGAGGCACTTTACCCCCAAGGCGGCTGCAGCTTTCAAGCCTGCTATCAGGCCCTCGTATTCTGCTATGTTGTTGGAGACCTTCTCTCCATGCTGGAAGCAGAGCTGCACGACATAGTAGAGCTTGTCATGAGTGGGAGATATGAGCACTGCGCCAGCCCCCGCGCCATGTCGCGAGAACGCCCTGTCGAAGTACATGACCCAGCCGTCCGGCGCTTCAATTCCTGGGGAAAGCGACCGATCCTCGCCCGCTTCGAGTCCTGGTGCCTCCATCCATTCTGCCACAAAATCTGCAAGTGCGGCTCCCTTGATGACTCTGGTCGTGCTGAATTCCAGCTGAAACACTTGCAACTCAATGTTCCATTCAGCAACCCTTCCAGCTGAGTTGGGGCTCCTGAGTACCCTTTCCAAGGGATATGCCGAGACGACCTTGATGGGATGGCCTTGAAAGTAGTGCCGCAGCTTGCGTGAGGCCACTAGCAACGCATGGAGAAGTTTCTGGGGCATGGGGTATCGCGCCCTTGCGTCCCGCAGCACCGTGCTAATGAAGTACACAGGGTGCTCGACGAGGTTGAGGGTGCTGGCGTGGCCTGCATCTTCCTGAGGTCGAGGCGCCTCCCGAGGCGACGGAGCCCCCAACGCCTGGTCGCCTGGCGGGGCCTCCTCCGCTCTGGGTGTGTCCTCCTGCAGAGGCCGATCCCCATCTGCCACAGTCGCGGTCTTCGCGAGGCTTTCTTGGCTTTGCTCCGCTTCGGCCGGGGCTGCGGCCGGCACGGCCTTGGCCCGACGCTCCTCCCTAACCGCCACCAGGGCTGCGCTGGCGGAGTAGGGCATGGCTGCAAGGTAGAGCACTAAGGGCTCCTAAGGGCGCGGAGCCACCATCACCGGAGGGCTGGTAAGGTACTTCTTGAGATCTTGGAATGCCTTGTCGGCCTCCTCCGTCCATTCGAATGAGCCCTTCTTCTTCATCAGCTTGAAGAAAGGCAGTGCTCGCTCCCCCAGCTTGGAGATGAAGCATCCCAACGCGGTTACTCGCCCGGTGAGCTTCTGCATTTCTCTGAGGCTCTTCGGCGGACTCATGTCTTCGACTGCCTTGACCTTCTCTGGGTTAGCCTCGATGCCCCGGTGGGACACGAGGAAGCCCAAGAGCTTGCCCAAGGGGACTCCAAATACACACTTCTCCGGGTTGAGCCACAGATCCACTTCACGGAGGCTCGCGAAGGTTTCTTCCAGGTCCTGTATCAGGGTTTTCGCCTCCCGAGACTTCACCATGATGTCATCGATGTAGGCCTCGGCGTTCCTCCCGAGCTACCGGCCCAAGGTGATGTGCATCAGTGTGACACCCCAAAATTTGGCCTTGTTTTAATGGAATAAAATTTTGCCAGGATTTAGAACTTTGAATTTTTGAGCTCCATTTTTGATTTTTTTAAATCATTTCCTTCCCTGTTATTATGAGTTTTTCCTAGAGAGAAATTTTTCAAATGTGTTATTGGACTTGATTAACCTCTCAAGTAAAACTTTCCCTTATCCAATATAACTAATTAACAAATTTAGTTGCTTGATCATTGTTTTCTTGAAAAATGGTTTTTTTAAGGTTAAATGGCCTTATTTGAACTACAACCATTTGATAAATTCACTTAAAATTCCCACAAAAATTTGGAGATGTCATGTGATGTTTTTAAATCACTTTTATGCAAAAATATATTTCATTCATGAAATATTTTGAGCCCCACACTCAATTTTTCTTCTCTGGTCCAGAGTGCATTTTGCACTACAACCTATTTAAATATTTCTTTAAAACTTCTACCAAAATTAGGGGAGGTCAGTAGGAGCCTATTATTTCACTTTGTGCAAAAACCTATTTATGTTCTTTGAAAAATTTGAGTGAATCAACCTCATCTTCATTCTGGACCAACTTGATGGTTTGTATAGCAACCATGTTTTTACTTGCTCTTTAACCCTTGATTATTTCTCCTACTTGTAGTCCCCCATGTTAAACCCTTAAGTCCAGGAGCATGCACCTTTTGGATCATTTTTGGTTCATGAAATAATGTCATTTATTCCCTGTCCAGAATTGAAATTCTGCTAAAATTACACTAGCAAGTTTCTGCTTTTGGCCAAATAACCTCACCACTCTCTCTTGCATCTAAGGAGATCTTGATCTGGAGATTTGGGCCACCTCAAGAGTTGCTTAGAAGCCTTTAACATTTTGTCAAACACCTGGTGTGCATGGCCAGTTTTGACATGATTTTGTCTTTGCATTGTGACCTTGCACCTCGGATCATACTAGCATGTCCACTAGGATTCCAGTTGCTCCTAACCTGGGTCTGTTAATTGCCAGCCTCGACCGCGACCTCTAGCGTGCTCTGGCATAGTGTCGAACACGTCCCGTGCACGCCCGGAGCGCGAACAGAGCGCGCGTATTGCACGACCCGCGCTCGAGCTGACACACTGGCCCCACGGCTTTGGCCCGCTCTGCAGCACCTCGCCACGCACTCCCCTTCTCACCGCAACACGCCAAGCAGCCCCGCCGCGCCCGACAGGCCAAGCGCTAGCCGCCGCCGCCGCCCGACAGCCTCTGGCCATGTCGGTGCCGCCCAAGCCACTCCCACTCGCCACCTGCCCCTGTGAGCAGTGCGTGCTCATCCACAACTTCGTCCCCTAGCGCTCGTCGCCGCCACGTCGCCCTAGCCACAGAGAGGCGGTTCGCCGGAGAGCTTATCCACGGCCGCCGCGGAACCGACCTCGTCGCGCTATAAATGGACACCCCGAGCCCCTCTGAGCACGCATGCGACCTCAGGCCACCCCCATGGGACCCCCATAGCCCGCAATCGTCAGGGAAACACCGCCTTCCTCATCTCCGGCAACTCCTGCCGCCGCCACTGTCTCGTTCACTCCGGCACCATCAGGGCTTCCCCCTCTCCGTTCTCTTCACCAAGAGCTTCCACATCCTCCCGTGAGCCTTTTCCCCTACTTGATTTTGATCGGGAGCCAACGCCGCCACAAAGTCACTTCGCCACCGAAGCCTTCTTCCGCCGCGGAGCTCGCCGCCGGCAGCTCACTCCGTCCCCGCCGACCCAACGACTACCGGGAGGACCGCCCCAACCTTACAGATCCATGCCCACCCTCAGGGGCCCGCGAGGAGTAGCCAAACGCCGGCGACGATCGCCGGAGCCCCGCTCTGCTCGGGCAAAGGAGGGAGACGACGCGCGGCGACTGGTCAAACCTGACCAGTGGGCCAGGCAGGCCCACTGTCAGTGACACCCCGCGCCGTCCGCGTGGTTAAGTGGAGGCGTAAAGCCTCAAGTACGCCTCCTCTGCACCGAAAGCGTATTTCTATCTGAATCGTTTTCTTTTCTGTCTTATTAAAAAAAAACAGATTTGACCAAATCTTTGACTGGCTATAACTTTTTAAATATAACTCCAAATGAGTTGATTCTTTTTCCTACCTTCCTTAAATTTGGTCTAGTTTATTTTAAGATTTATTTGAAAAATTTTCAAAAAACTTTTTGGTTCTGTTTTTGAAATATGTGTTAATTCAAATATATTTTTAAATAGGATTTTGGGGAGAGAGAAGAAACTTTCAAAAGTTTTGGAGTGCACCCTGCCTTTCCACACATTGAATGCAAGCATTCTGAACCCCGGCATAATATTTTTGATGTGATCGTTGATGCATTTATAACACCACCGCATTTCGAAGGACTTGTTATTTCATGTGATATGCTCATATGCATGGGTGCATGTTGTTGATTTCCATGCTGTTGGAAATGGACACACTTGTGATGATAATCACCCTCATATGCCTTGCATGCATACCGGCAGGAACCCGGGAAAACCTCTGCCTTGGGTAGGCATGAGTTTGTCGCCGGTCTCCGTCGAGACGGTTATGTCTGGTATGGCATGGTAAGATGATATGAGAGGTGACTCTGTTGGATGAAATATATTCGTCATGCTAAACATGCAGGGAAATACTTGAACCTCCTGAGTCGATCGTAGATCAAGTCTTGTTCCAGTAACCCCCATACTTGCTTCGTACTACCACTCGTCTCTACAGCAAGTAGAGTACGGTTCAGTAAGTTGTCAACCTCTTTCCAGCACACACCGTACAGAGAGGCCATGGTGGAAGATACCGGTTGTAGCTGGTAGGCAGGCCACCTGGTCCGGGGGCATGGGTGTTTCCGGTTGGGACCGAGAGGGGAGGCCACCCCTTAGAGCGCGCGATATAAATTTGATCCCATGCTACGCGAGGTTGTAGCCTCCCCACTTAGAGTTTTCTTAACAGGTGTCGTGGGTGATTCCAGACACGTGTGAGATAAGCTTGTGTGTGCAAGTTAGGTGTGTTTTCAACAAAAAGACCGTAGACGGAATTAGTCCTGCTGGACTAGAGAAATCCGTTACTCGTGGGTAAAGAGTACACCCTCTGCAGAGAATAAACCTATTCGAATAGCCGTGTCCATGGTTTAGGATTACAGTCTGGGATGGGTCAGGTGTCGGTCTTAGTGTCGGTCTTCGGAGGTGAAACGGTTAACCAGAAATGGAATTACTACTCGTGACTTGTGATATCTATGATTATTATTATTGTTGACTAACCCGTGATATTATTGTTATTACCGAATATCTCTGGGATGGTTCTACCTCCGGGATATTCATTATGATTGTTTCTTTTAAAGCCCTTTATGTGGTGTCGCTTAGACGCCTGACTGTGGTATTTCTTTTAAAGGCCCTTTATGTGGTGTCGCTCAGACGCCCGACTGTGGTATTTCTTTTAAAGCCCTTTATGTGGTGTCGCTCAGACGCCCGACTGTGGCATTTCTTTTAAAGCCCTTTTTGTGGTGTCGCTCAGACGCCCGACTGTGGCATTTCTTTTAAAGCCCTTTATGTGGTGTCGCTCAGACGCCCGACTGTGGCATTTCTTTTAAAGCCCTTTATGTGGTGTCGCTTAGACGCCCGACTGTGGCATTTCTTTTAAAGCCCTTTATGTGGTGTCGCTAAGACGCCCAACTGTGGCATTGCTTGTTATTTGATTCAAATTTTTTTATACTACCATGTTATTGCATTTTTATGAATAACTTGCTTGCACGCATCAGAGTTTCATTTATCTATTGTGACTGACGTCATGAGCATAAAACATTTTCAGCACATCATTGTTATATTATACATATGTTCTTAATGTTTGCGAGTACATTCAAAGTACTCACTGGCTTGTCCCTGGCTATTGTCTTGGCCAGATTTTTCTTGCACGGAGAGGAGCGACGCGATGCCAGCCCCGGAACCCACTCAATGGAGATAGCAGCCTCGCAAAGATAGGAATTAACCTGGTCAGCTGTTCCCGTGGGAAATGGAGTCCCATAGACACTGATGTTTCCCAACCCGCTTCCGCCATCAACCACTAGAAACCATTTGTTGTACTCACAGGCCAGAATGGTCTTGTACTACATATTTTGTATTTTGCTTGGAATTTCTGTATCAAGTTGGAGCCTCATCAGCTAACAGTAATCCTGGGGCTGATGAGCACGACGGTCTTTTCTGGAAATTTATTACCCGGAAAACCCGGTCGTGACAATCAGTCACTGAAAGGTCGCGCCCGCATTGCGCAACCCGAACGGCATGCAGGTATAGCAGTATACTCCACACGGGGTCAGGAAGGCCGTTTTCTCCACGTCTTCTACCACCATCTTGATCTGGTGATAGCCCGAGAAGGCATCCAGGAAGCACAACAGGTCACACTCGGCGGTAGAATCGACGATCTGGTCGATGCGAGGGAGCGGGAATGGATCCTGTGGGCAGGCCTTGTTGAGGTTGGTGAAGTCTACACACATGCGTTCCTTTCCTACCTTTTTCGGCACAACAACAGGGTTGGCCAGCCATTCAGGATAGCGAACTTCGTGAATGACGCCTGCTGCCTCTAACTTGCGGGTTTCTTGGATGATGAAGGCCTGCTTCTCGGTGGACTGTCGCCTTGCCTTCTGCTGCACGGGGCGCACATTGGGGCATACGTTGAGATGGTGTTCAATCACATCCCTTGGGACCCCTGCTAGCTGATCAGGTTCCCACGCAAACACCTCCTTGTTTGCGCGCAGGAACCTCACCAGGGCCTCCTCCTACCCAGGACCGAGGTTGGCGCCTATGGTGAAGGTGGCGCCAGAGGATCCATCCTCGTCAACGGGTACTTGCTTGGTCTCCGCCTTGTCTTGGGTGAATAGCTACTTCTTCTTGGCTGGCGCAGCCCCCTTGGGCTCGAGGGTATCTGTGCCGGTGGGATGCACCACCGCGGCTATCTCGAAAGCGAGCTTGAGCGCCTGCAGTGCATCCCTTGTGTCTCTGGACACGGTAAGGACGCCGCTGCTCCCGGGCATCTTCATGAGGTTGTAAGCCGGGTGAGTCGCTGCCATGAACTGGGCCAAGGCTGGGTAGCCGAGGATGGCATTGTACGGGAGGCTGATGGGGGCGATGTCAAAGTCGACCAGCTCCGTGCGGAAGTTGTCGTGGGTGCCGAAGGTCACCGGGAGGCGGATCTGCCCCAGGGAGCCGGTGGAACTGCCTCTGACGCCCGAGAAGGGCCTGCTGGGTTAGAGCCGCTCTAGCAGCATGTGGAGGAGGCTGAAGGCCTCCATCGAGAGCACGTTGAGGCCGGCACCACCGTCGATGAGGGTCCTGGTGACGGCCACCTGGCAGATGGTGGGGGAGCATAGCATCGGGAGTGCGCCCGAATAGGCGGTGTTGGAGGGGTGATCGTCCGAGCTGAAGGTCAAATCAGCCTTGGGTGCCACCCAGCCCGGGGGGCTTCATGGCGCTTGAGGACGGCGCCGATCTGGTGGACGAACGGCTTGATGTGGTGGCTCGAAGGTGGTGCCTATGATCCGCCCAGGAGGGCTACGACGACTGGGGGCACCGGTGCAACATGATGGGTGAGGAAGAGGTTGCGCAACTCCTCCCAGGAGGCCACAGAGGCCGCTGGCAGGTGGAGCAGCCACATGCGCAGGACGCCGGTGAGGGCCATGGCCAGCCAGTTAGCCATGACCCTGTCGTCGCCTCCGGCCTTGAGAAAGGCTTCTTCATACGCTAGCAGGAAGGCCAGCGGATCGACCACGCTGTCATAGCGCAGCGGCATGTCCGGCTTGAACTTGTTCGGCCACCACACCTGTCGCAAGGCGGGGGCCAGGGCTCGGAGCCCCCTGGTCCCTGCGTGGGCGTCGATAGCCAGAGCAGGCGGTGCGTTTCCCACCATGAGGGCGGAGCGTGGTGCTGATGGAGAACGGGTCGACGGCAGGGAGAGCTCCGGCGCACCCCTACCAGGCGCGCCAAATGTTGGATGTTGCATTCCGGTAGACCCTTAAGGTTCGAACTCTGGGGTGCGCACGAAGATCTTCCCCCTACCGATTCGCGTCTGATCGCCTCGCGAGAATCTAAGCTAAAACGATGAACAACACGAGGGACACAAGATTTATACTGGTTTGGGCCACCGTTGTGGTGTAATACCCTACTCCAGTGTGTGGTGTGGTGGATTGCCTCACGGGCTGATGATGAACATTGCAAAGGATGAACAGCCTCGCAAGAGGTGTTCTTGAGCTGGTGCGATGAACTGCTTGGGTGAGTTCAATTGCCTCTCGGTCTAATGAGCACTCGATGAGTTCTCCAGATGCCCCCTACTGCGGTGGCTAGTCCTATTTATAGAGGCCCTGGTCCTCTTCCCAAATATTGAGCGGGAAGGGCGCCAACAACGGCCATTTTGAAGGGGAACATCTAGTACAAGTTATCCTGACTAAAGTTGGTCTTCGGCTACCAAAGGCACTGGTGATGGCGCCGTCCTGGGCTCCACGGTGACCTCCATCCTGCCGCTCTGCTGGTCTTGGTCTCGTTGCACTGAAATGTCAACCTTTGCCTGATGCCTCGGTACTCCACACCTGTGCTTGCCCCCTTTGCACCAAAGAGGAAACAAGGACACTGCGCAGGCCGGCGCCCGCCTGGCGCCCGCTTGGTCTCGATCATCATGGCTTGCGTCACGAGCACCTCGCGAGGTACCTTGCCTTGATCTCTCCGCCTCCTCGTGAGCCTGCCTGGCGAGGCCGTCCCTGAGGAAGTCGTATGTCGTCCGCCCCGCGACTCGGCCCCTCGTGAGGGTCTTAAGTCTTGCGTTGATGAAGATGGGCCGTACTGGGCCACCACTTGAACCGCGCCGCATGCCACATACAGGCAAGTCTGGGGACCCCCGTTCCCAAAACATCGAGAAGTGCTATGTCCATGGCGCACGCTCATGTATTGCCTGAAAGTTGAAAAAGTTTGAGATTACTAAAGTATGAAACAATTGCTTGGCTTGTCATTGGGGTTGTGCATGATTAAATACTTTGTGTGATGAAGATAGAGCAACAGCCAGACTATATGATTTTGTAGGGATAACTTTCTTTAGCCATGTTATTTTGAGAAGACATGATTGCTTTATTAGTATGCTTGAAGTATTACTATTTCTTATGTCAATACGAAGTTTTATTTTGAATCGTATGGATCTGAACATTCATGCCACAATAAAGAAAATTACATTGAGAATTATGCTAGGTAGCATTCCACATCAAAAATTCTGTTTTTATCATTTACCTACTCGAGGACGAACATGAATTAAGCTTGGGGATGCTTGATACGTCTCCAACATATCTATAATTTTTGATTGTTCCATGCTATTATATTACCCGTTTTGGAATTTTATGGGATTTACTTTACACTTTATATCATTTTTGGGACTAACCTACTAATCGGAGGCCTAGCCCGAATTGTTGTTTTTTTGCCTATTTCAGTGTTTCGAAGAAAAGGAATATCAAACAGAGTCCAAACGGGATGAAACCTTCAGGAGCGATCTTTTTGGAACAAACGCAATCCACGGGACTTGGAGTGGACGTCAAGCAATAGAGGAGGTGGCCACGAGGGTGCCCGACGCCCCCTGGGGGTGGGCGCGCCCCTCACCCTCATGGGCCCCTCGAGCATCCACCGACCTACTTCTTCCTCCTATATATACCTACGTACCCTAAAACCTTCGAGGAGCACCACAAAAACCTAATTCCACCGTGCAACCTTCTGTATCCGCGAGATTCCATCTTGGAGCCTTCGCCGGCACTCCATCAGAGGGGGAATTGACTATGGAGGGACTCTACATCATCTCCAAGGCCCTTCCGATGAGTTCTGAGTAGTTTACCACAGACCTTCGGGTCCACAGTTATTTGCTAGATGGCTTCTTCTCTCTCTTTGAATCTCAATACCAAGTTCTCCTTGATCTTCTTGGAGATCTATTTGATGTAACTCTTTTTGCGGTGTGTTTGTCGAGATCTGATGAATTGTGGGTTTATGATCAAGTTTATCTATGAGAAATATTTGAATCTCCTCTGAATTCTTTTATGTGTGATTAAGTTATCTTTGCAAGTCTCTTCGAATTATCAGTTTGGTTTGGCCTACTAGATTGATCTTTCTTGCAATGGGAGAAGTGCTTAGCTTTGGGTTCAATCTTGCGGTGTCCTTTCCCAATGACAGCAGGGGCAGCAAGGCACGTATTGTATTGTTGCCATCGAGGATAAAAAGATGGGGTTTATATCATATTGCATGAGTTTATCCCTCTACATCATGTCATCTTTCTTAATGCGTTACTCTGTTCTTATGAACTTAATACTCTAGATGCAGGCAGGAGTCGGTCGATGTGTGGAGTAATAGTAGTAGATGCAGGCAGGAGTCGATCTACTTGTCACAGACGTGATGCCTATATACATGATCATGCCTAGATAATCTCATAACTATGCGCTTTTCTATCAACTGCTCGACAGTAATTTGTTCACCCACCGTAATACTTATGCTATCTTGAGAGAAGCCACTAGTGAAACCTATGGCCCCCGATTCTATCTTTTATCATATAAGTTTTCAATCTACTTTTATTTGCATCTTTTACTTTCCAATCTATATCATAAAAATACCAAAAATATTTATCTTATCATATTAACTCTATCAGATCTCACTTTCATAAGTGGCCGTGAAGGGATTGACAACCCCTTTATTGCGTTGGTTGCGAGGTTCTTGTTTGTTTGTATAGGTGTGTGGGACTTCTGAGGAGCCTCCTACTGGATTGATACCTTGGTTCTAAAAAACTGAGGGAAATACTTACACTACTTTGTTGCATCACCCTTTCCTCTTCAAGGAAAACCAACGCAAGCTCAAGACGTAGCAGGGCGCGCCCCCTGAGCTAGTGGCTCCTGGGTGGCCCCCCCTCTGGTATGTTTTTTCACAAATATCTTTTATATATTCCATAAATTTTCTCCGTAAATTTCCAGGTCAATCCAAGAACTTTTTTTTCTGCACAAAAACAACGCCATGGCAATTCTCCTGAAAACAACGCCAGTCCGCGTTAGTTTCATTCAAATCATGCAAATTAGAGTCTGAAACAAGAGCAAAAGTGTTTGGAAAAGTAGATACGATGGAGACGTATCATACATCAAGTCTTTGGTAGATGTAGTCTCGATCACGCCTCCGGCGTGCAGCTTCTGAAGTCCACCTTAAGCGAAATGAGGGCCCATCAACCCAGCCCGAGGACCACGGGCTGACTAGGCCAGTGCCCCCTAGTACGAAACACCTTCACTGTGGTTACAGATACCCTAAATACAACCATCAAACTTGCTCTAGGGGTTCACATACGGTCCATTATACGATCTATTATACGTACGCGCTTATCTGGACTAAGTCAACCCTTCCCACGTGTGCGCTGACTACCATGTACGCTCATTCTCCTGAATATGTAGCAAGGCAGTTTTTAAAAAAATGCTAGGACAAAAGAGCTGCACCCCACCTGGTCGGACCGAGCCGCTCACCTGGTCAGGTTCTACCCCCTCACTCTCTCCTCCTCCCCAACCCTATTTCCCAAACTCCCTCCCCGCCACCTCAGCCATTGCCACCGCCGACTGCCGCTGTCGCAGCCATCGACTGCAGCAACTTCGTCCGTTAGTGGCGTCATCCTCATGTCATCTTCGAGCTCCGTGCACTCTGGACTGCGTGGCCGCTCCATTGTTGTTCCATTGATTGGGTGCCTGGATTGTGGTGGCCAGGTCAAGTCCTACCGCTCTAGCACCGACAAGCATGATGGATGGGTTTTCTACAGGTGTAGCAAACACAGTGTAAGTGTGGCATGTTCGATTTGTTTGCCTTCCTTTGTGCTTGATCTTCTTCACTGGATGTCTGATCTATAGGGAGTATGATTAATCCGTTTTATTTGCAACTTGTCAATTATACGCCCTATCCTATTTTATGTATAAACTAAGTATATATTGAAGCACAATTAAGATTCCATGCCTTGTCCTATTTAAAATAGCTCTACTTACTTGTCCCAATTTAAATTAGGCTTGAACCTTAATTATAGGCACTGATTGCCAATTAAGTTAACTAGTTATTTAACAAGTTAGTTCATGCACACTGGTTTTGGTATGATTCATGCACATTATTTATTGCTACTGCAGGTTGCGTATACAATAGTTAACTGAACTTTTTCAGTTAACTGAACTTGTCGTGTTTCATCTGTTTTATCAAGACATGCCCTTGCTCTAGTTCAGTTTTTTGTCTCTGTGAAATAAAGATGTTATTTTTTCGTAGGTCACTTGTGATTTATGGCACTGGGAGCTAGAATATGTGTAGCATCTGGTTGAAAATAGGGTTCTTGTTGGTGATGCTGTTGTGGATGCAATAGGTGCAGCTAATGACAGAAGAGGAGAGAGCTTGAGAGGAAGAGGACTGAATCAATAAACCCAAGAAACATATTTGGAAGGGGCATGGTTGGGAGAGGCATTGCAAGCAGAGTTCATTTTGGCATCCCAAGTGAGAAAAACTTTGCTACCTAGTAGCAAGTTGCTATGCTGCTTGGATTAGGTAGAGAGATCCTACTGCTACTAAAGCTGGTGATGGCTACTGTTATGGTGCTTTGGGTGATGTATTTCATATTAATTATGAAGAAGTGAGATGTTGATAAATGAGGGAGGGAGTCCTGGACTATGGGGTCCTCGCAGAGTCGGCCTATGTGACATGGGCCGGACTGATGAGCCGTGAAGATACGAGATAGAAGGACCTCCCCGTGTCTGGATGGGACACTCCTTTGCGTGGATGGCAAGCTTGCACTACAAAAAAATACACTTCCGTGATGATACGTGTTTGTCACAGTAGGTCGCATTTTCTGTCATGCATGTACATCCATGACGATTTTATGCCAGAATCAAGATAGTCATACCTGTGCTGTCGTAGAAGTGTTCCATGGCATTACCAAAATTATCATCACGGAAGTGTCCACTTCCATGACGATAAATCGCGCGTCACGGAAGTGCTTTCGTCAAGGGTGACTGACACGTGGCATCCACTGTAACGGAACGCTGTTAAGCTATCGGGTCCGGTTTTGGATCCGATAACCTGTTAACAACCCCGACCAATGGGGATTTTCCACGTGTAAAATCATCATTGGCTGGAGGAAACACATGTCGACTCACCGTTGGGACAGATGTCATCCACTCATTGGACCCAAGGCGCCTATGATACGTCGACACATGGCACGGCCCAAGAAAGGCCCATTTCTGTGAAAAGGCCGGCCCATTTGACTTGGTCAAAAGGTGGCGGGCCGGCCCACGGAAAGCATGTTAACGGCCTGTCCGCATATAGCCCATTTACAACCCGCTAACGCAGGGCCCATTACGCCCTATCCGAATTAGGCCTAGTAGCATCATCTGGGCCGTTCAATATGATTCCAGCCTGTTTTAACTTCCGGTCCATGTGTGGCCCATGACTTGTTTCGGCCCATATGAGGCCCTTTGTAACTCTTGGCCCATTAACGGCCCGTGGTGAAACTGGCCCGTAATGAATAGTGTATCACTTTATACCCATTAACGACCCATTATTCCACTGGGCCGTTTCCAGCCCAAGTTATCTTTCGGCCTTCTCAGGGCCCATTTATTCTTGGGCTCATTTGCAGCACTCGGTTACTTACAGCCTGTTACTGTCATTTTCTACTTGTGGGCGAAATTCAGCCCGTCGTTACAGTCGGCCCGTTTGTGGACCGTTAATATGTTGGGCCATTTTCATGTAAAAAAACCCGTTGGGCTGTTTTCATACAGTTAACACATACGGCCTATTAACGACCCGTTATGGTCCATGAATAGTATGGCCCATGATTAGCGAAATGATGATACGCCCCGTAGAAGGCCCATGGATCCTACGACCCGTAGAAGGCCCATGGACCCTACGGCCCGTAGAAGGCCCATGGATCCTACGGCCCATACAAAAGGCCAATGGATCCTATGCCTGTAGAAGGCCCATGGATCATACGGCCCGTAGGAGGCCCATGGTTACAACAGTCCGTGTGCTGCCATGATTATTTTGGCCTAGTTACCAAAAATAGGCTATTGTGGCCACTAGAAAAACACAGAAAAAGAACTGTAGTGACTACAAGCAAATAACTAAACAAGACAATGAGGAAATAAATAAGCAAGCAATTAACACTAGCCTATTACCGCTATTGCACATATTACATCCACTAGGCATCAAAGTTCGCCACCAGTGCAAATATAGGGAACAAAGCAGCATATTACATACACTGGCCGTCAAAATTGGCCACCAGTGCAAATAAACGCGGCAACAAAACAAGAGCATAACTGAAACAACTTTAGAAGAGCTCAAGAAACGTTATCCTGGGTATCCACCATGCTGGCAATAAGCTTAGCAAGCTTATTAGCTTTGTCCCGTTTGGCGCTAAAATCCTCCAACGCTTGTTGTTGCACCAGGAAGTAGGCATCTGAATTCTCTAGGGACTTCCGCAGTCCTTCTGCTTCTTGTCGCAACATAGCTGATCGATGTCTTTCAGCTTGTAGTTGACACTCAAGAAACCGAATTGATTCAGACAGTGAGTCTGAATAGCTTGTGCAAGCGGTAGTGGCCAGTAACTCGAACACTAAACCAAGACAGGACTTTGGGGTTGTCTCACTGTCTTCAAGATAGTCTTCCTTAGCTGTTTTATCAGCTTTGTTGGAGACCAACAAGGATGTGTCACTATCTTGAACCTTATCTGCATTACTTCCTTTACCATTTCTTAATAAGGCACTCTTCCCCAATATTCTGTCAGCATTCTAAAAGAAGAAACAAGCAGACACATAACAGGTTTAGCATGTACTAGTATATGAAACTCATTTCGGTGAACTAGTTCATTAGTAAGGTGGACAGGATTAAACTACCAATTATTCTATTGCCAAGTACTAGTACATAATAAAAGCATCAAACAAACATATATCTATGTACTATGGTCACTGCATTGTCTTGCCAAATCAAAATAGAGACACGGTTCAAATCATATCAGTTCAAGACAAAGCAGCAGTGAAAGAATACAAAGCGTGGGAATCTACACAGCACAACAAGATTTCAGATGGGTACCATGGGTCTACATGTACAACAACATTATTGGCTCTGTTGCGATGCTAGTAATATGCATGATATGAGAAGTCAACTGTATACACAATTGAAATTGAAATCAATAGAGCTATTGATAAGAGCAAACCTGTTAAAGAAACATGCGTGAACATACCTATTGTGCCATTGGAGTTTCGATTGGATCCTTCAATTTAAAAATAAGTTTGTATGAGTAAATACAGTGATACAAGAGCAAAGCAGTATGCATGATAGCAATCATAGTTAAAAAAGGCGCACCTAGGCTCTAGGCATTGGCAAAACGCATTGCGCATAACTACGCTTAATCTGTGCATAACTGTGCATAAGCATGCGCTTTGGTCAGTAAAGCGCAAGGCGGTGGCAAAACGCACAATTAACGCCTAGCGCTTTTTTGAACCATGATAGCAATGGAATCTTAAATTAGAACAGTTGTTCTTCAAGTTTAGGCACTTGTTCTACATGAACAGAGTACAGTAAGACGCAAGAATATAGTACTTAAAAATATAAAATGAGCTCATAGACCTTACCACATTCTTGGTTCGGGACCAATACAGAACAAGGCGTTCCCAGTCATCGTCCAGTAAATGTGTCTCAGGAGAACATAAGGGAATTTGATGAGTTTCTTTGCCGGTGAGGTACGTTTTCTTCAGGCAATTCTGATACTGCCACCAAGCATTCTTGAAGATAGCAGAGGTATTAGCACAGGTTACCTCATCATGAGTTTCCAAATCAGTCCTTCTCTATAGAGAAAAATGGGAAAATTTGCTGTATTATAACCATCATGGAGGTAGGATGTATGGGACAAAGTAAAGTAATTGTCATGAATAACATTACTTACACATAACTCCTGGACAAACACCTGCAACTGGCATTTTCCTTCATCTTCAGTATAATATTGCCAAGATGGGAAGATACACACATACGATTTAACAACATAAAATGCGATAGCTACTAAACTACGACTAGCTGGTTGTGCTTCCTCCATAGGAATAGGCATACTAACTGGTGGAGTTGGGGTTCGCCGTGGTAGTACTGGCCCTTTGGGCACTGGAACTGCCTTACTAACTGCTCTTGTTTGGGAGCTCTTTGGTGGAGATGGTGTTGTGTCAATAGGAACTGGGTTACTATCTGCTGGGGTTGGGGTTAGATTGGGTGAAGCTGGTTCTCTGTCCATCACTGTAGGGGTACAATCTGCGAGAGTTTGTGTTAGGTGTGGTAGGGCTGGTTCTTGTGCATGTACAACTGGGGTGTTATTTCCACCAAGAGGTAGCACTGTTTTATTTGAAGACCGTGTTTTTAGTCCGCTGGATACTGGCATCACCCGCTCCAATTTAAATGGCTGATAAATAGGAAACATAGTTGAATGTACAGACATTGTATGAGAGACAGATGCAATAGATAGTGTGGAAAAAAGGCATGAAATAGTTGACACGTATATTGTTTAACTAAAACGGATAGCATGACACAATTTCACATATATGATGTCTATCTAAACTAGATAGCATAGCATAACATAATTCAAAGATATGATGAATAACTAAACAGGACCGCATGACATAATTCACCTACATGGTATCTAAGTAATCAGGATCGCATCATTTAATTCACATATGTGATTTATATGCTAAACAGAGGGCATTCGATATGATGTCTGAACTAAGAACATGGTGTTGAATATTGTGTATATGATGTCTAAACTATGCAATGCAAGACACCATATGCATGATATGAGAAGTATAATCGTGCCAAGTTTGAGCATACACCTCGGTGGGGGAATAGGACTGGTCATCTATCTCTGAATCCATTTGTGAGGAGCTATCGGGACCCAACAAGAGATCTGCTTCGACAGGTAGCACTGTCTGCTCTGAAGGCCTTGTTTTCACTCCAGATTTTTCCATCTCCTACCCAAATGGTTGATTCACAGGAAGAGTTGTTTAATGTACAAACATTGTCGACAAATGGAAATGTAATGAAGAAAAGGATGGGCAAGATATCATTCAAATAGAGGATGCCTGGTTAAACATGATGGCATTGCACATTTCACATATATTATGGCTGGCTAAAAGACATGAGACTGCATAATTCCCATATATGATATAGAAACTAAACAAGTGGCATTACAGAATATGTCTAAACTAAGCAGATGACATATATGATGTCAAAAGTAGGCACTGCAAGGCAACATATGCATGATATGACTAACATCATCATGCCAAGGTAGAGCAAACACCTTGGGGGTTAAATAGGAGTGGTCAGCGGCGTCTAAATCCGCCTCAGAACAGATATCTTCCTCTGGATTACAATCTAGAGAGGGGTGGGGAGGGTTTTCCATTGAACCCACCATGGAGCGATGTCTGCATGACATTGTATTGCCGCGGCAAACTCTTCTCTTTTTCTCTACATGTTTAGCATGGCTATGTACAATATCTGACATGCATACGAAAAAAATATGGTGAGATTATGTAAGGAGAGCATGCAGAAATTTAGAGTGATGGTAACAACTAGTGGATGGATCCAAAAATAATGATAGCAGGCTGATGATTGCTTTAAATTAATAAAAAGACAGATGATGATTGCTTTACTATTTGTTTCCCACCCAAGATGAACAACATAGGCATACCCTAGGTGAACCAGATATTAGACAGACATACTATTCATTGCTGCCTCGATATGTGCCCCACAACTAATTTAGAACTCAAGTTTGAACATTAATTTGGACATGACTTGGAGTCCAAGAGGTGAACAGGACGATAAAGTAGCATGTAATTTTAAGCAATGCATAACATAAGCAGAAACAAAAGAGTGCGACCTCTCTTGTGGACCCGTGTACTCCTCAGGTTCATCTGCTGAGTCAATGATGGTGATGCCGTTGCGGTGGGTGCCGGCGGAAGGGAAGGAGATCTGAGGCAGCGAAATAAGGTCAGGAGTCATGATGTCTAGTTTGGTGGATGCTTCTATCGATGGAGCAGCTCAGGTGAGGTGGACGACATCGCAGTAGGAGCAGGACAAACCACACAAAGTTCCCTTCGACACCTACCTGTAACTCAAGTAATTCCGTAAGGGCTCATTTGGCTTGCATGATTCTTAAAACGTAGGGATAGGAAAAACACCGGAATAGGATAGGAATGCACATGGTAAACAGAGCATTTGTAAACACAAGATTTCTATCAACTTGGGTGTTTGGTTTACAGGAATTGGAAGAGCAAAGGAATGCAAAGAAACATGGCAAAAATAAAGTGAAACCATATGAAAGCGTGTAGAGTTAGAATGTTATTCTGCCACTAATGCACTTGGTCTTGTTTTCATGCATAGGATTTTGAAAAGTAGGTCCAGGTGGATGTTTTGCTTCATTCCTTTCAACAAAATGCATGAATAATTGAATAGTAGAGTGCCATTGGAAAATTCCCTATTGCTATGTTTCTCCGTTGAACCAAAATAGCCCTAATGGATCGACGTGAATGTATAGTAATAAGTGATGCAACAAGTGTACAACCTCTTTGCCGTAGTCGTGTCGACCTCAGCATCATTGGGTTGGTCGCTGAAGCAGTTGAGGCAGAGGTGGCTGTCGGAGGTGTGGAGGAAGATCTGAGGAATCTGTAGACGGTGTCTAGGGCACTACTCTGTTGTGATGGATCGTTCTGTCATTGGAGCAGCTCCGGTGAGCTGTAAGATGTCAAGGCTGAAGCAGCACAAGACAGACATCGTCAATCTCAAGTGGGATTCTAATAGCATCTCCAATAGATGATGTAAAATAGATGTAAAATTTACATCACCAGAAACCACATGACTACAACAAATGAGGTAAAAACTGTTGACTCTGAACTTAACTGTCGAAACTGAAATTTACTGTGGAATATGAATGCTACTGCCGAAACTGAACGCAATGGTAGCAGAGAGGCACTTGACATGTAGTTTAGGGAGGGCATGCAGTTCATCTTCAACTTGCATCCCCCTGAGTCGCCAGCTACCACTGGCCGAACCGCCAGCCCCAACGCTACCTCGCCGGCCCGAAACAACTCCCCACCGCCGCCCCGGCCAACCCTCTAGGCCCCCCGCCCCCACCCTGAACCCTAAGATAGATAGTGGGGTACCTCTCCGGCGAGCCCCCGTCCCCGCTGCGGGTGGTTCTTTCTTAACTCCGGCGAGCCCCCCAACCCCTGAAAATTGGCTGACCCAAAAGTCGATTCAGTCGATTGAAGTGTGGCTAAATCAGAGCAGAGCAGCAGCACGAGCGAGGGGGAGAGCAGCAGCAGCAGCTGGGCGAGCGAGCGATCGAGCGAGAGCCGGAGCAGCAGTAGCAGCGCGAGCGAGCGAGCGAGAGCCGGAGCAGCAGCAGTAGATCCGGCTGGTATGGCCGCCGCCGCCGAAGGGGCCTCACACTTGGGGAGAGCCGCTGTGGAGATGTTGCCCGTGGCGCCGACTTCAAGGTAGCCACTCCATGGGGGTGCGGGATGGAGCACCATCGGCTCCGGGAGGTCGAGTTAAGGAGAAGGTGCGATGCGATGAGTGTACAACCTCTTTGGTGGCACCGAGTAGGCCTCGACTTCGTCTGAGGAGTCGGTGAGGATGCTACGATTCCGGTGGAGCAGGTTAAGGCGGTGCTGTGGGGATGGAGCAGCCACGATAGACAAGGCGATCGTCGGAGCAGCTCCTTGGAGGTGGAGGACGGGGCGGCTGAACCGGCAGGACGACGAGATAGACGACGGATCCTCATCTGGGGAGGTGGACGAGGGACGTCGAGCTGTTGCGGTGGACGATGTCATCGGGGAAGAGGCTCCGGCTAGGCAGCGGTGAGGTGGCGGACGGAGGAGGGTGGGGTTTCGCGGCTGGAGCGGAGAGGTTATGGCGGCCTGGGATTTCAAATGGCGAAAAGGGGGTGATGGGAGGGGGTGAACCATGACTTAGGGACGCGCTTGTCCAAAATGTAGGGTGTGTTACAAAAGTACCCCCCACCGATTTGAACTAGCGGCCCTTTCGGCTCAGGGTTAGAAGGGGGATTTCGCGTGTCGGGATTTGGAAACTGGAGGGAGTTTTCACGCGCGTTGTAATTTCAGGATAGTAAGGCGTGCGTTGTGAAGGCGCCAGTTTTGGGAGCACGATATCTGAATTTTTGGGATATAACAAGACGCGGGTTGAATTTTAGGGACAAGCCTAACGTGTACTAATATTGTACTTGTACGTACCAAATCAATTCGCACTTTCCTCAACCAAAAATAAAACAAAAAAATAAAACTATTCACACCACACAAAGAGAGAGTCTTGCCCCGTTTTAATATACAAATGCTATTCAAAGCTACTCCCTCCTTCCATCTATATAGGGCCTAATGCGTTTTTCGATGCTAACTTTGACCAAATATTAGATCAATAATATATGACATGCAACTTACACAAAGCACACTGTTAAATTCGTCTGTGAAAGGTTCTTTCAATGATATAATTTTCACATTGTGCATGTCATGTACTATTAATCTTGTCAATAGTCAAAGGCGGTCTTAAAAAACTCATTACACCCTATATAGATGGAAGGAGGGAGTATGAATCCATGTTATGTCCGATTAAATTTTTTCGCTTGTTGTATAATGCATGTAACCTACTCATACCAACATTTTAGTGCATTCCAAATGTCTATACTACCGCTGCAATTCGAACTAAGTTTGAATTTGTTTCTCTATTTCAATAAGAATCTACAATCATGATTGTTTTCAATTCAACCATCATTCGTGTATTACCTTAATAACACACCACATGATTACTATAGAGATAGATATGAACTATGTGTACTACATGAACTCGAATTCTATCTTTTGAATACACTTGATGTTGATTCCAAATAATAATACATTTGATGTACTAACTATATATTCATAATCTAAACCATGTTCCATACGTACACCGTGTTTATCACACAAAGTATAGTGCCCTGCCCCCTAAATTATGACAAGTATTTAGACCTGAGCTGCAAAAGCCACACATTAGCCCAAATTATAATCAATGTTCTATGTATTACACGTAGTACTAGCAAGATGCCCATGCGTTCCATAGAACATCAACATGATCAAGGGGCCTAATTTGCAAATATGGAGAGGGGTGTGGGTATATTTTTTCAAAATTGCCATAGTTTCCTTCCTATCCGCCAGATATAAATCGGACGGCCTATATTGCAGGATCGCAGGCACACCATCATCAACAACTCCGTTTTTTTATAAGAGTAGAGATAAAATATATTATATGTAGTATAACATGTTCATAAGCACACCATGTGTATCACCGTTATATATATTCACGCATGCGTCGGTTTAAAACACTATGATAAATTCTTTAAATATCCAAAATCACTTTTTATAATGAAGTATGATCTTTATTCGTCTTTTAAACCCACACAATCCTCTTATCTTTGTAGGTAGCGCTAACTTTCTCTCGTGCATGCACACGCCCGCATCCCTCTCACCCTCCCTCAGCATTCTCTAGCTCCATCACGCAAATTCGTCTTTTCACTTTAGGTCGTTCACCCACGGTGTGTGTAGGCCCCCCCAGCTCCTTCTTTACGGCACACATCGATCGATATGCCTCTCTAGCCAGGTGTGCCTAGCACAAACACAAGCTTCCCCTCTTCTCTTATCACCGTCCATGCCTCACTCCCACCACTCTTTTCATCGATCTCGTACTCGCACACTCCTTGCCCCTCGATATAGTATGCCTCTCGTACCACCACCTAGATGCATCCCTCTCTCTCTATCCTTCTCCTCGTGCCTCATTTGCTTCTAACACACACATGCATGTATACCGATCATCTCCCAATATATACCTAGATCGACTTTAACTATTCCCTCCCCCATCGATCGACATACCTCACAAGTTATGTCTCTCCTTTCTCTAACAAAGGGAGATTGATCTTCCTATGTAGTTAGGTCTGCTTACCACAGCTATATCGCCCCCCCTCATCATTCGTGCATGCCTCCCGACCCGTCTCTCACACGCACGTGCACATACAACAAGCACCCATCTCCTCTCTTATTGATATTATGGGCGTGCCCTCCGTTTGTCTAGCAAGCCTATCCCACCATTTGTTAGAAGCAACTCCACTACCACCACCTCCAACACTCTAGCTCTGTCTCTCTCCCAACCTTATTCCTCTCCTGCACATATGCATGGATGCCGATCGATCTCCCTTAATACATGAGGTAGATCAATCTCCTTAATACATGAGGTAGGCCTCTCTCCTCCTCCACACATATACCAGCCATTGTACCTCTATAGTTAATTGGGCCTCCCTATTCCCCCACCACACACTGATAGTCGAGCGCTGCAGGTAGGTATCCATGCTACAGAGACAAACTGCACATGTCCCCTCTCACGTTCTAGTAGGCCAGCCACTCTATATATTTGATGTGGGCACACACAAATTCGATGGCACTCTATCAATCGCGCGCACACACACACACACACACATCATCCCTCTCTTCGATTCTATGGACACCTCAAGCTGATGATACCTCCACTCTCTTCTCGTGGATCGCCCCCTCTATATACATGTTATATCCAGGACTCTATTTCACACACATTGCATATGTTACATTTTTTGATTGACCCCCCCCCCAAAAAAACTCTCACGAACCCACACACTATATCTCTCTAGGTTTGTATCTCTCTCACACAACCCCACGTAGGTGGTGTAAAAAAGAATAGGTGCACCGTGCACGTACTCACGCTTCGTGCCCAGCCACACCCGCGCGGGTACACGGTGGAGCTCATTTCTTTACAAAATGGCAGCCCATGTGCTAATTTGAACGCCTGTAGCGGTTGTTTACCTAGGGAGGTCGTGTACCACGCGTGCATGAAACAAAGTTCGACTTGACGCATTGCCGCGTTATTTTTAAATAAAGTTATAGCGCTCAATGGCACATATACAGAATATAAAATGATTTTTATGGAGAAAAAGGTAGTCCGTTCCACTATATACAATGGAGCCTGCCTGCCTGGTTTGTCTCTCTTCAGAGTATCTCACACAAGGCTGTGGTGGCCTCTCTCTCTCTCACCGTTGGTCACTGATCCAGCCGCATCCCGTCTGCCGGGGGAAAGGGAGGAAGTGCATCATTTCTCCGTTCGACGGCACCGAGGCAGCACGTCCCGATCTGCGGTACACGCCGTTATCTCTGCCCAAGCTCCGGCGCGGTAGGGCCTACGCCACCTGCTCGCTGCTGCAGTATGGGCAGATTCCGCCCGCCGCCGCTCACCTAGTTACATCCCGACGTCCACCAGGTATCCCCTCTGGCCTTGATCCACTGCCCGTCTTCCCACGTCGCTGCATGTGGATCTTCCATAGTTCTTTGCCCAAAACGTAGCTCATTCGGTGTACTTTCCATATTGCAATCTCGTCCTCACACCGTTTTAGACAAACACAACCGTGTTGTTATCTTCCCTTAGGACAAGGAATATGCTTCTTTTTTGTCGTCGCATGTGTCAACAACTGTTATTGGCCAGTAATTGTTTTATTTCTACCTCTTTTTTGCAAATAGGGCTATCCATTTCACCTTGTTGCTATTGCGACCTTTTGGGCTTTTGGTGAACTGCACAAATCACTTTTTTCTTAAGAGTGTTTTGTGCAGTTGTACTAAAATGTCACACGGGCAACGTCTCTACATTTCAGTGCGACTGCACAAAGGGAGATTGCTTTTGCTCTATCCTCCTCATCCAACTCCGAGCCTAATCTTCTCCGACTAGTTAGTCTTAAGAGAGACTGCAAAGGTGACCGGCTTCTATTTGTGTGTTTATTGTTTCATCAGCAGTCCTCTATTATTGTAATCACACTTAATATCTTTGGAACAGGGACGCTCAGCTCTATTTTAGTGGAACTGCACAAAATGATCGAAATGTTGCATGCTCCAGACATCTACTTTTTTCCCAACATGCCTTGTTGATTTAGACAGAGCTGGGGGACGTTGCTGCCAATGAGAGCATGGATCAATTTTAATTTAACACCTTCTCACAACTTTATCTTCATTTGTGATGTAAATATTAGCTCTGATCTGCTAATAATTAAGATGCGTTAGCAAGGAAGTTAGTTTTTTATTGTTTCCGAAAGAGCATCGATGGCAAGACACACGAAACAAAAGCTGAAAGCTCACACCATTGTACAATTTCATGTCGCTGGAAAATTATTTGTATATAACGTCAATTATGTAAACAAATGTTGGAAGCTTGATAGCATTGCCAGAAGCCTCTTCAGCATCCGGGTCCATGTGCCATGCACAAAATTATACTCCTTCGTTCCTAAATATTTATATTTTTACAAATTTCAAATGGGCATATTTTAGAGTGTAGATTAATTCATTTTGCTTCGTATGTATACTCCCTCCGTTCCTAAATACTCTATTCGTCTTTCTAGTGATTTCAACAAGTGACTACATATGGAGCAAAATGAGTGAATCTACACTCTAAAATATGTCTATATACATCCGTATGTAGTAGTCCATTTGAATCTCTAAAAAGACAAATATTTGAGTAGTCACTCGTTGAAATCTCTAGAAAGACAAATACTCCAGAGTATATTTAAGAACTGAGGGGGTAGTGCAAAACCGCATGGGAGACTCAACCCGGTCGTTGCGCCGCATCAATAGTGAGTAATGAGCAGTCAAATCATAAGCCCCACCTTTCCCACTGTAAGTTGCCCGGAAGAAGCAACCGTCAATACGCTCTTCTTTGGATCCGCTCATACTACTCCATTCATCACTGTTTATAGAGCGCACTTCAGAAAAAGAAAAAAATCTATGGGACCAAGGCGACTAGCGATCGGCCTGAAAAATAGCATTGGTAGTTATAGCACGGCGTCTATTACTAGAGGGAATAATGCGTACACACATGCATGCAGTGCTTCCACCCCGGGTACACACATGCATGCACTTATTCCACTCCGTAGTAGTACTCCCTCCTTTTCGGTTTATAGTGCTCAATTCAAAAATCTCACCAATCAAGGTAGATGGTGAGTGGTGGAATACTTTTTGTAGTTTTGCAAAAGCACCTAATTAATGCTCTTGTTTTCCTCAAAAAATACGTTTATCAATGCATTAATTGCAATGCATGTATGCATAAAGTACATGCATTGGTCAATTTTCTCTTAATACTTGCATGCAATGATTAAATGGACCTTGGAATTTGAACATGTGATGGAAAACAACCAAATTGAGCCTTATAAAATGGAAAAACAAAAAATTTGAGATAAGCCCTATAAACCAGAAAGGAGGGAGTACATCAAGAGAAAATTGTGGACTTGATTGCGGTTACCATGCCCTATTTAATTGAGAATTAAACCAAATGCGTCTAATGTCAGGACCCCGACTCAATGCCACATCGATCTAGCATGTAACACCTCATATCACTTTGCGGCCTCACGCACGGTATTCCCACGGGTGTCGCCTTACCTTTGCCCGGGACCGTTTGCGCCTTTTGGCACACGTATATGACAGTGTCGCTAGCATCCATATGATAAGGAGCCCGGGCTGACATGGCTAGTCGTAAACCCAAAGCGGCACAGACTTACAGAGACAGGCATCCATGACCCAGCATCGAACGTGTCGGTCATCAGCGAGTGAATCCAGGCTGTAGCACTGGGCTAGCAGGACTCCGGTATTCATCGCGTGACATTTCCCTGAAGGGACAGACACCGGAACGAAGAAGGACACATGCCGGCCAGCCTAAGTGTTCCGGAGCAGTAGCAAGCTACCATGGCTCGGTGGAAACACTAGGAGACATTTCCCCGTAAGAGAGGCTACTAAAGATAAACAACTAGATGGTCAGATCCCACACATACCAAGCATTTCAATAACATACACACAATATGCTTGATATGTGCAAATACAACATGGCATCACAACATGACTCTACGACTCAAGTAATTTATCAATAGGCTCCGAGGAGCGAGATATTACAAACATGGGTCTCATGACCCAACATTCAGAGCATACAAATCAAGCACAAACGTAAGCTATCATGTCTGAGTACAGACATCTATAAATGAAAAAGGCTGAGAAGCCTGACTATCTACCAAATCCTGCCGGGGCACAAGATCGTAGCTGAGGTATCAAGCTAAACGTCGAAGACCACGCGGAAATACTAGTGAGACTGAAGTCTCTCTGCAAAAACATAAAATAGGCAAACGTGAGTACAAATGTACCCAGCAAGACTTACATCAGAACTATCTACATATGCATCATTATCAACAAAGGGGATGGTGGGGTTTAACTGCAGCAAGCCAGCTTGACTCGGTGGCTATCCTGAACTACGACTGCAAGTAACTCTTTTGAGGTGGCGCACACGAGTCCACATATTCACCATATCAATACACCACTATGGATCCGCTCCCGTCTCCCTACGAGAACGCCATCCATAGCACTCACGCTTATCTTGCGTATTTTAGAGTATCCACTTTCACTTGTCTATGAACTGATATAAGCAACCCAGAAGTCCTTTTCCGCGGACACGGCTATTCGAATAGATGATGTTAACCCTGCAGGGGTGTACTTCTTCACACACGCTCTCACCACTTACCGCCGTTTACACGACATGTACTCGGCAACCTTCAAGCGGAAGCCCAACGTGGGTGTCGGCCACGGCCTACCTAAACACTCAAGTCTCTAGTCCAGGTTTATCGCCTATTCGGGTTCCATCCATGAGGAGATCCGGCCGGAGTTTCGCTCACAGCCCCAAACGATGTGAACAGGGTTCCCGAGACACCAAACGGGCGCCCGATACACCGTGCCACGTGCCTACCGCATCACAGCCCACCCCTACGGTCAGCGCTGCCCACGGCCTCCAGCATACTACAAACACCAGAAACTACTTGCAACTCCTGGACAGAGGACAAGGGTGATTAAGAAGCCGAGAGGGTCCATTGGTTTCGGGCCCAATGCGTGGTAGTAGCTGAATCATGGATCACAAACACAGAACTCAGTTCCTGAGGACGGCTGCAATGAGACAACCCACCATGTACTCCTACATGGCCTCTCACCGCTACCTTTACCAAATTGTGTTCACACGCTTAGCTCACACACCGTAGGACATGTTCACACACCTCTGATTCATCCCCGATGAATCAGACCCGACTCAACTCTAAGCAGTAGCAGGCATGACAAACAAGCATGAATGAGTAGGCACAACAGGGCTCAAACAACTCCTACTCATGCTAGTGGGTTTCATCTATTTACTGTGGAATGACAGGTCATGCAGAGGATAAAGGGGTTCAGCTACCGCACCAAGTAACAGATGAATCGGTGTTGTCCTAATGCAGTAAAAGAGAGCAGGAGCGAGAGAGTAGGATTGTATCGGAATGAACAAGGGGGTTTTGCTTGCCTGGCACTTCTGAAGATAGCATTGAGTCTTCATCAGTGTCAACGATCACATCGTCGATACAACGTCTACCGAGGGGGAACAACACCGGCAAACACAGAAGAAACACAATCAATGCAATGCACAATATGATGCATGCTATGACATGGCAATATGAATGTGTTTTGGGCTAATGCACCTAAAACCAGATTAAATGAAGTTGGTTTGAATCCAAGATTCAAATTTAAACTCCATATGTGATTATTTAAATGCCCTTTATATGATTTGTGCTAAACAGCAGCTATAAGTTGTTCTAACATGCATGAAAATGGTACAGATGGATTCCTTTAATTTTTCTGATAATTTTTCATATATAATTTATTTAATTTGGAGTTACGGTTGAATTTCTATGATTTATTGAAGTTTAAACAATTTTCTGGAATTTTCTGATTTATTTTAAATCCAGAAAATCATTTAATGCGTCAGCATGACATCACCTTGATGTCAGCAGGTCAACAGGGCGCCTCCAGGTCAAACCTGACCTGTGGGACCCATATGTCAGCGTCACAGGTTAAACAGGGGGGTTTATTTTAGTTTAATTAAGGATTAGGGCACTAGGGCCCACATGTCAGTGGCTCTGGGGTTAGATTAGGTGGTGATTAGCTTAAGCTAATCACCTGATGGCGGGGGCCCACCTGTCAGTGTCAGCAGAGGGGGTAGTTAAAATAAAATAACTAAACTAATTAACAGGGGGGGCTGGCCCCACCTGTCATTGACCCAGAAAAAGGGGGGGTCCCGCCGTGGTCAACGTGGTCAGACCCACCGGCGGCTTGACGCCGGCGAGGCCAGACGCGGTGGTGCGCGTCGGAAACCAACTACAGGGGCTCTTTTGGCGCGCAGGGAGCAGCTACGGGGAGAGGGTGGAGTGGCGCATCCAACGGTGGCGGTGGCGGAGGCTGGGGTGGCCGGAGCTGCCGGCGGCGAGCTCTTTTGCGGCGGCCGGAGCTCGGGCGAGGTCGGGGTTGGCGTTCGGGGGCACGGGAGGGGAAGCTAGTGGCGGCTACGGGCTCCTGGAGACGTGTTGAGTGCGGTGGTGTGCTCGGCTTCGAGCTGCAACGGCTCCAGCCACGGTGGTGACGAGGCACGGCGGCGGCGAGCTCTCGGGTCCGGCGGAAAGGCGGCTAGGGTACGGGAACGAGCGCGAGGAGGAGGGGGAATGGAAGAGTAGCTCACAGGGGTTGCGACGGTGGCCTCGGGGAGCTCGGGGAGGCACCCGAGCCGACGAATTGACGAAGATGGCCGGCGGTCCCGAGGTTGAAGAAGCCGGCGGTGGCGACGTTGCAGGGGCTCCCGCGGTGCGCTTCTCGGCGAGGAGGAAGAAGTGGTCGAGGCGGAGCTCGCAAGCACAGCGAGGGGTCGAGGGGGAGACGGTGGCCGCGGCGTTACGGTGGCGCGGCTGCGGCTGCGCTCGGCGAGTGAGAGAGAGAGGAAGCAGAGGAGAGATACAAGGGAGAGGGAGAGAGCGAGGGGGTCCAGGGGGGTCGGGGCGGCGCCGAGGAGATGACGCGCGGCGTCGCGGTGGCCAGGCGATGCAGACGAGCAGGGTGGTGGCGTGGCGAGCTCGGGCGCGCGCGCCGTGTCCCTCCTCTGCCTACTGGCGCGAGGAGGAAGGCGACAGGGAAGGGAGGCGGCGGTGGGCTGGGCCAGCGGGAGGAGCTGGCCAGCTGGGCCGGCTACAGGTAAGTGGCCCAGGTGGGCTCCAGGTAATGTTTCCCCCCCTCTCTCTGTTTTTCCTATTTTACTTCTGTTTTCTATTTTTCTGACATTTGTTTGATTTAATAAATATATTAAATCATTTAATTTTATTATGCCAATTTTTGTAGGGGCTAATGGTATTATTCCAGAGCTCTTTTATAATTGGCATAATTTTTGGACCATATTTCATATATATAGAAATATCTTTCCAATGCAAATATTTATCGAATTAATCCAAATGGCCAAAATAAATGTCCATGAGCTCCTAAAAATATTGTTTTGATTTTTATCTCTGTCCAATATTTTCAGAGGGCAACATGAGCATTTTCTTGGTCCCTTTTGGGGAACTTTTTTATTTGGGTCATTTTCAAAATGATTCTGAGGGTTCCACCAATCCTCATTTCAAATTTAAATGAAATTTAAACATGATGCACACATGAAGCTAGCCTAGAGCATTACCAGAAGCTAGGGATGTGACAACTCACCCCCACTAAACAAGAATCTCGTCTCGAGATTCAAGCGTAGGGTAAGGTGAAGGGGAAACGCAACTAGTATAATCTTCACGATCCAGGGTGCACTTCAGTTGAACGTTGATTTGAACACCATCTTTGTCTTGTCGTCTTGCTCTGAGAAATCCTGTCAACATGACAGGGGGGGGGGGAAGAAGGAGACTCTAGAAGGGTCGATCTCCTCGATGATCAAACAACTCACGGAATGAGACATAGGACCATCTCTCGAGTTGAGACACGAGATACACATCAAGAGGGGTGGAAAGAAACGGATGACGAAGGTTCACTAGGTAGACAACAATTCCACATTTAAGAAGGTGGTAAAATATTGTCCACGTAGCGAGGAGTTTAGTTGCCATGAAACCACGACGAAACATCCTGGAGGAGGGTGATTCGTAGATTATTTCCTTAAGTGGCAAAAAGGATTACCTTTGATTCAGAGATCATTGAAAACTCTTCATACCAGCCTAAGGCAATTCACAACGATCGTTTGGAGGGGGTCGGTAGAATGGCATACTCGGACTTGGATGATGTGGATTACCTTGTTGAAGACAACGTAATGGATGAGTTTGCTTATCACCGGAAATGGAAGAGACCCATGGTAGAATGGCACATTGGCGGTGCAAGCTGGGAACAAAATGCAAATGCTGGGAATGATTCTGGTAACTGGGGAAGAACCCAACACTAGAGAGTTAATTCACTGGTTGAAAAGGTCATAGCATTGCCGAGGAAACTGAGAGCAAACCCGGTTAGTGCCGATGATAACACGTAGGGCTTGTGCGTGCTCTCAAGAACTTGAGCATTTCCACAATCATCAAGGTTTTACCAACATCCGTGTCAAGGGTCCGGTAACACAACTCACTACCATGATGAATGGTGATGGAAGATGCAGATGCAAAGGAAGATAACACCTTCTCAGATTTCACCTTAGCGAAGCCAAGGATCAAAATCTGGATGATCGACCGAGAGACATTTAGCACTCCGCTTCTAATGTTCTCCTTGATGTGCTAGTGTAACCCATTCATAGAAACGGTCTGGTATCTAGAACATCAAGTAAAGGTCGGACTTCGGGAGCACAAGAATCCATAAGGAACAACTAGGGAGGTAAATCCTACGAAATTCTTATGGGGAGGTGGCCAACTTCCTCAAACAAGATACTATAATAATAGGTCTACCGGATGGGTGTGTTGGCCGCGACATCCACCTTACCGGTTATCGGGAGACCCATATTATAGTTCTTGGGGAAATGTTCCAACCATCATATCTGCCTGAGATTCAGATCTGGTTGGTGTCAGGATATTCCAGACTCATCGAGTCTAGGAAGAAGAATGAAAGTTTGCAACACAAATCGATGAGATGACGTTGCGAGATTCTCGGGGAATGAACTACGATAGTAAGCCCCAAAACATGAGCTGTTTCTGCTACAAACATGTGAACACGTTGTCCCAGACAAGCATGACCACATAGTAGTCTTATAATAAAACACTACCGAGTTCAGAAGGGGGAACCATCAACGAGGGTATCGAAGTCTTGCGCATTACCATGGATTAACACTTAACTCCTTTTCTCGAACAAATCAGTCAGTGGCTTGGGGTGCTACGGAACACATATGGAATGGAGGTTGCAAGTCTCCGAACCACAGAATACTTTCGCACGTATGCATGACTGATTTGGGATGATTCCAAAGGAAACAACATTGACTTTCTCGAATCCACGGCGGCAACTTGCATCAGATGCACATGAGTTAAAGGAAGTCACTACCTTCATCCACAAATACTTCATGAGCTAGCATGAAGAAAATGCTTTCAAAAGTTTCCAACACTAACTTAATGTTCAACAAAATCATGGAGGAGATAAGGATGTTGTCAATGGGCTCAACAACAATTCTTCCGGGTTTCCCCTTAAAAGGAATTCCATAGTTAAGAGAACAAGTGTTAGCATTG
This sequence comes from Triticum dicoccoides, assembly GCF_002162155.2. Lineage (NCBI taxonomy): Eukaryota > Viridiplantae > Streptophyta > Magnoliopsida > Poales > Poaceae > Triticum > Triticum dicoccoides. The sequence goes on from NC_041387.1 coordinate 76,392,065, forward strand.
GTCAGACCCAAAAGATATAATGGTGTATGCTCGAGGGATCAACCACGAGTAAGACAACATTACGAATATCGTTGGTTCTGGTCTGATTGGATGATAGCCCATACTCAAATTATAGATGGGGTAAGACAATAGGTCCAGCAACTGATCACAGGGACCAATCGATGAAGATATCATCTTTCTTCAACACACACTACACAAGATTATCCCTTTGGAACGAACTAAGTCAGGCAAGCTTTTATCCTCCAACTCTCCAAGTTGTTGTCTAGCTTAACCAACTAGCTCAGGGATATCTAACACCGATTCTTGGAGAGAAGGTGGTTCACAAGAAACCAACTTGATCTCGAGCTCAACATAACGGTCAGGTGACGACCTGGTGATACTTCCGAGAAGATATTCAGAAAATCATGAACCACCGGTATGTTACTAAGCTCGAGAACAATCTCGCTTTTGAGGGCAAGACGATATGATCAAATGAGCGAGGACTTGACAAATCCTAACTCATCAATCAAAGAGTGCACCAGGAAATAAGGACTAGGTAGCACGATCAATCTTAGAATGGTGATTCAATAACCAACATACTAAGAATAAAATTATTATCCTTTAACTACCAAGCAACAGAGTTGCTAGCAGTATTGATTTCACACATCACAATTCATTTGTCGGTGTTCCGGTTGCATCAACACGAGGGCCGAGGAATGAACAGTGATGGCAAGAAGTGCCACTGCATCAAGAATTCACAAGAGCCGGTGCAATCCTCATGAAAATCCTGACATAAAGACGGTAATACTTCAGGGTAGAACAGAATCAAAAGCTGGGCTGGCATTTTGATCTGCGGAGCACAATTGCTTTGACCCAATCCTAGATATGGAAGAGGTACTGGAGTTTGTTTCTCCTAGTCATTCTGCGATAGAATGGCTTGACGGACCACAAGAGTAATAGGCATCGATAAACGAACGCACGCATACTCTTGACTATCAATTGATAGACGAAGGTCAGTAGACAACTAAAGAGGGACAACTCAAAGGAACACACGATTTTCTGAGTTGTGGATGCATGGTTTGGCATGTCGAACGAATTCAACATTTCTTCCAGATAACCCATGCAGAGAGGTAGGACTGGCAGAGTCACGATTTATGAATGGAGATCTCCTCAAGAGTACTCTAATTGTGATCTTTTGATCCAATAAACATCTGCCATAAGCGGTTCATAGTATTTGAAAGAAGGAAATACCACGGACCTCGAGGACTATCGCAAAGTTACTAATATCCTGAAGGAACTAGCAAACACTATCAACATGAAGTAAGTAGAGTGAATCTCGGGTTCAAGAACCCAGGAACAGAATACCTATTACTAAGTAGCATCACGGGATGCTTTAGAGAATGATGGCCAGAATCATCACACTGGGAACACAAATCATGGCTAAATTACTAGATGATCCCCTGAGACACCTAGGGTCATAATAATTATTCCAACATAAAGGTCGAGGCAGTAGAATACCTCAACTCAACAATTAGTGTGATTGAGCTGGCATAAAGGAGCATCGAAACCAGAGGGAAAGGATTTTGCAAATGCATCAGACTATTTAGAAACCTGGAATGACTCGGACAGCATAACGGCTGTAAATGCTCAGAAAAGATTTGAGACATTCACAAAAATGGTGGCATAACCACTCAGAAGAACAATATCAAGGTTTCGAGATCAACAATTAACATACGGAAGTAGTAGGAACTGAACTGAGACTTAAATCCAACAATCTTATAAGTCCACTGATTAGTAACACGTGATCCTAATAGAAAGAAGAGATAGCCTAGTTCTTAATCCCCGTAGAAGAGAAGATGATGACTCAGATCAGAAGGCCATGAGGTATAAGGAGTAAAAAGAGCCTTACGTTCCATCCCACAATCAATTCCCCTACATATAACTAAAGAATTTCTAGACTCAACATCGACCAGTTTGGCTTGGTAATCCTACAGGCAGTCAAGCTCTGATACCAACGCTGTCAGGACCCCGACTCAATGCCACATCGATCTAGCATGTAACACCTCATATCACTTTGCGGCCTCACGCACGGTATTCCCACGGGTGTCGCCTTACCTTTGCCCGGGACCGTTTGCGCCTTTTGGCACACGTATATGACAGTGTCGCTAGCATCCATATGATAAGGAGCCCGGGCTGACATGGCTAGTCGTAAACCCAAAGCGGCACAGACTTTCAGAGACAGGCATCCATGACCCAGCATCGAACGTGTCGGTGATCAGCGAGTGAATCCAGGCTGTAGCACTGGGCTAGCAGGACTCCGGTATTCATCGCGTGACATTTCCCTGAAGGGACAGACACCGGAACGAAGAAGGACACATGCCGGCCAGCCTAAGTGTTCCGGAGCAGTAGCAAGCTACCATGGCTCGGTGGAAACACTAGGAGACATTTCCCCGTAAGAGAGGCTACTAAATATAAACAACTAGATGGTCAGATCCCACACATACCAAGCATTTCAATAACATACACACAATATGCTTGATATGTGCAAATACAACATGGCATCACAACATGACTCTACGACTCAAGTAATTTATCAATAGGCTCCGAGGAGCGAGATATTACAAACATGGGTCTCATGACCCAACATTCAGAGCATACAAATCAAGCACAAACGGAAGCTATCATGTCTGAGTACAGACATCTATAAATGAAAAAGGCTGAGAAGCCTGACTATCTACCAAATCCTGCCGGGGCACAAGATCGTAGCTGAGGTATCAAGCTAAACGTCGAAGACCACGCGGAAATACTAGTGAGACTGAAGTCTCTCTGCAAAAACATAAAATAGGCAAACGTGAGTACAAATGTACCCAGCAAGACTTACATCAGAACTATCTACATATGCATCATTATCAACAAAGGGGATGGTGGGGTTTAACTGCAGCAAGCCAGCTT
>NC_041387.1:76396881-76483899 GCF_002162155.2 Triticum dicoccoides
GGAAAGGCGGCTAGGGTACGGGAACGAGCGCGAGGAGGAGGGGGAATGGAAGAGTAGCTCACAGGGGTTGCGACGGTGGCCTCGGGGAGCTCGGGGAGGCACCCGAGCCGACGAATTGACGAAGATGGCCGGCGGTCCCGAGGTTGAAGAAGCCGGCGGTGGCGACGTTGCAGGGGCTCCCGCGGTGCGCTTCTCGGCGAGGAGGAAGAAGTGGTCGAGGCGGAGCTCGCAAGCACAGCGAGGGGTCGAGGGGGAGACGGTGGCCGCGGCGTTACGGTGGCGCGGCTGCGGCTGCGCTCGGCGAGTGAGAGAGAGAGGAAGCAGAGGAGAGATACAAGGGAGAGGGAGAGAGCGAGGGGGTCCAGGGGGGTCGGGGCGGCGCCGAGGAGATGACGCGTGGCGTCGCGGTGGCCAGGCGATGCAGACGAGCAGGGTGGTGGCGTGGCGAGCTCGGGCGCGCGCGCCGTGTCCCTCCTCTGCCTACTGGCGCGAGGAGGAAGGCGACAGGGAAGGGAGGCGGCGGTGGGCTGGGCCAGCGGGAGGAGCTGGCCAGCTGGGCCGGCTACATGTAAGTGGCCCAGGTGGGCTGCAGGTAATGTTTCCCCCCCTCTCTCTTCTTTTCCTATTTTACTTCTGTTTTCTATTTTTCTGACATTTGTTTGATTTAATAAATATATTAAATCATTTAATTTTATTATGCCAATTTTTGTAGGGGCTAATGGTATTATTCCAGAGCTCTTTTATAATTGGCATAATTTTTGGACCATATTTCATATATATAGAAATATCTTTCCAATGCAAATATTTATCGAATTAATCCAAATGGCCAAAATAAATGTCCATGAGCTCCTAAAAATATTGTTTTGATTTTTATCTCTGTCCAATATTTTCAGAGGGCAACATGAGCATTTTCTTGGTCCCTTTTGGGGAATTTTTTTATTTGGGTCATTTTCAAAATGATTCTGAGGGTTCCACCAATCCTCATTTCAAATTTAAATGAAATTTAAACATGATGCACACATGAAGCTAGCCTAGAGCATTACCAGAAGCTAGGGATGTGACAACTCACCCCCACTAAACAAGAATCTCGTCTCGAGATTCAAGCGTAGGGTAAGGTGAAGGGGAAACGCAACTAGTATAATCTTCACGATCCAGGGTGCACTTCAGTTGAACGTTGATTTGAACACCATCTTTGTCTTGTCGTCTTGCTCTGAGAAATCCTGTCAACATGACAGGGGGGGGGGAAAGAAGGAGACTCTAGAAGGGTCGATCTCCTCGATGATCGAACAACTCACGGAATGAGACATAGGACCATCTCTCGAGTTGAGACACGAGATACACATCAAGAGGGGTGGAAAGAAACGGATGACGAAGGTTCACTAGGTAGACAACAATTCCACATTTAAGAAGGTGGTAAAATATTGTCCACGTAGCGAGGAGTTTAGTTGCCATGAAACCACGACGAAACATCCTGGAGGAGGGTGATTCGTAGATTATTTCCTTAAGTGGCAAAAAGGATTACCTTTGATTCAAAGATCATTGAAAACTCTTCATACCAGCCTAAGGCAATTCACAACGATCGTTTGGAGGGGGTCGGTAGAATGGCATACTCGGACTTGGATGATGTGGATTACCTTGTTGAAGACAACGTAATGGATGAGTTTGCTTATCACCGGAAATGGAAGAGACCCATGGTAGAATGGCACATTGGCGGTGCAAGCTGGGAACAAAATGCAAATGCTGGGAATGATTCTGGTAACTGGGGAAGAACCCAACACTAGAGAGTTAATTCACTGGTTGAAAAGGTCATAGCATTGCCGAGGAAACTGAGAGCAAACCCGGTTAGTGCCGATGATAACACGTAGGGCTTGTGCGTGCTCTCAAGAACTTGAGCATTTCCACAATCATCAAGGTTTTACCAACATCCGTGTCAAGGGTCCGGTAACACAACTCACTACCATGATGAATGGTGATGGAAGATGCAGATGCAAAGGAAGATAACACCTTCTCAGATTTCACCTTAGCGAAGCCAAGGATCAAAATCTGGATGATCGACCGAGAGACATTTAGCACTCCGCTTCTAATGTTCTCCTTGATGTGCTAGTGTAACCCATTCATAGAAACGGTCTGGTATCTAGAACATCAAGTAAAGGTCGGACTTCGGGAGCACAAGAATCCATAAGGAACAACTAGGGAGGTAAATCCTACGAAATTCTTATGGGGAGGTGGCCAACTTCCTCAAACAAGATACTATAATAATAGGTCTATCGGATGGGTGTGTTGGCCGCGACATCCACCTTACCGGTTATCGGGAGACCCATATTATAGTTCTTGGGGAAATGTTCCAACCATCATATCTGCCTGAGATTCAGATCTGGTTGGTGTCAGGATATTCCAGACTCATCGAGTCTAGGAAGAAGAACGAAAGTTTGCAACACAAATCGACGAGGTGACGTTGCGAGATTCTCGGGGAATGAACTACGATAGTAAGCCCCAAAACATGAGCTGTTTCTGCTACAAACATGTGAACACGTTGTCCCAGACAAGCATGACCACATAGTAGTCTTATAATAAAACACTACCGAGTTCAGAAGGGGGAACCATCAACGAGGGTATCGAAGTCTTGCGCATTACCATGGATTAACACTTAACTCCTTTTCTCGAACAAATCAGTCAGTGGCTTGGGGTGCTACGGAACACATATGGAATGGAGGTTGCAAGTCTCCGAACCACAGAATACTTTCGCACGTATGCATGACTGATTTGGGATGATTCCAAAGGAAACAACATTGACTTTCTCGAATCCACGGCGGCAACTTGCATCAGATGCACATGAGTTAAAGGAAGTCACTACCTTCATCCACAAATACTTCATGAGCTAGCATGAAGAAAATGCTTTCAAAAGTTTCCAACACTAACTTAATGTTCAACAAAATCATGGAGGAGATAAGGATGTTGTCAATGGGCTCAACAACAATTCTTCCGGGTTTCCCCTTAAAAGGAATTCCATAGTTAAGAGAACAAGTGTTAGCATTGGTCAGACCCAAAAGATATAATGGTGTATGCTCGAGGGATCAACCACGAGTAAGACAACATTACGAATATCGTTGGTTCTGGTCTGATTGGATGATAGCCCATACTCAAATTATAGATGGGGTAAGACAATAGGTCCAGCAACTGATCACAGGGACCAATCGATGAAGATATCATCTTTCTTCAACACACACTACACAAGATTATCCCTTTGGAACGAACTAAGTCAGGCAAGCTTTTATCCTCCAACTCTCCAAGTTGTTGTCTAGCTTAACCAACTAGCTCAGGGATATCTAACACCGATTCTTGGAGAGAAGGTGGTTCACAAGAAACCAACTTGATCTCGAGCTCAACATAACGGTCATGTGACGACCTGGTGATACTTCCGAGAAGATATTCAGAAAATCATGAACCACCGGTATGTTACTAAGCTCGAGAACAATCTCGCTTTTGAGGGCAAGACGATATGATCAAATGAGCGAGGACTTGACAAATCCTAACTCATCAATCAAAGAGTGCACCAGGAAATAAGGACTAGGTAGCACGATCAATCTTAGAATGGTGATTCAATAACCAACATACTAAGAATAAAATTATTATCCTTTAACTACCAAGCAACAGAGTTGCTAGCAGTATTGATTTCACACATCACAATTCATTTGTCGGTATTCCGGTTGCATCAACACGAGGGCCGAGGAATGAACAGTGATGGCAAGAAGTGTCACTGCATCAAGAATTCACAAGAGCCGGTGCAATCCTCATGAAAATCCTGACATAAAGACGGTAATACTTCAGGGTAGAACAGAATCAAAAGCTGGGCTGGCATTTTGATCTGCGGAGCACAATTGCTTTGACCCAATCCTAGATATGGAAGAGGTACTGGAGTTTGTTTCTCCTAGTCATTCTGCGATAGAATGGCTTGACGGACCACAAGAGTAATAGGCATCGATAAACGAACGCACGCATACTCTTGACTATCAATTGATAGACGAAGGTCAGTAGACAACTAAAGAGGGACAACTCAAAGGAACACACGATTTTCTGAGTTGTGGATGCATGGTTTGGCATGTCGAACGAATTCAACATTTCTTCCAGATAACCCATGCAGAGAGGTAGGACTGGCAGAGTCATGATTTATGAATGGAGATCTCCTCAAGAGTACTCTAATTGTGATCTTTTGATCCAATAAACATCTGCCATAAGCGGTTCATAGTATTTGAAAGAAGGAAATACCACGGACCTCGAGGACTATCGCAAAGTTACTAATATCCTGAAGGAACTAGCAAACACTATCAACATGAAGTAAGTAGAGTGAATCTCAGGTTCAAGAACCCAGGAACAGAATACCTATTACTAAGTAGCATCACGGGATGCTTTCGAGAATGATGGCCAGAATCATCACACTGGGAACACAAATCATGGCTAAATTACTAGATGATCCCCTGAGACACCTAGGGTCATAATAATTATTCCAACATAAAGGTCGAGGCAGTAGAATACCTCAACTCAACAATTAGTGTGATTGAGCTGGCATAAAGGAGCATCGAAACCAGAGGGAAAGGATTTTGCAAATGCATCAGACTATTTAGAAACCTGGAATGACTCGGACAGCATAACGGCTGTAAATGCTCAGAAAAGATTTGAGACATTCACAAAAATGGTGGCATAACCACTCAGAAGAACAATATCAAGGTTTCGAGATCAACAATTAACATACGGAAGTAGTAGGAACTGAACTGAGACTTAAATCCAACAATCTTATAAGTCCACTGATTAGTAACACGTGATCCTAATAGAAAGAAGAGATAGCCTAGTTCTTAATCCCCGTAGAAGAGAAGATGATGACTCAGATCAGAAGGCCATGAGGTATAAGGAGTAAAAAGAGCCTTACGTTCCATCCCACAATCAATTCCCCTACATATAACTAAAGAATTTCTAGACTCAACATCGACCAGTTTGGCTTGGTAATCCTACAGGCAGTCAAGCTCTGATACCAACGCTGTCAGGACCCCGACTCAATGCCACATCGATCTAGCATGTAACACCTCATATCACTTTGCGGCCTCACGCATGGTATTCCCACGGGTGTCGCCTTACCTTTGCCCGGGACCGTTTGCGCCTTTTGGCACACGTATATGACAGTGTCGCTAGCATCCATATGATAAGGAGCCCGGGCTGACATGGCTAGTCGTAAACCCAAAGCGGCACAGACTTTCAGAGACAGGCATCCATGACCCAGCATCGAACGTGTCGGTCATCAGCGAGTGAATCCAGGCTGTAGCACTGGGCTAGCAGGACTCCGGTATTCATCGCGTGACATTTCCCTGAAGGGACAGACACCGGAACGAAGAAGGACACATGCCGGCCAGCCTAAGTGTTCCGGAGCAGTAGCAAGCTACCATGGCTCGGTGGAAACACTAGGAGACATTTACCCGTAAGAGAGGCTACTAAAGATAAACAACTAGATGGTCAGATCCCACACATACCAAGCATTTCAATAACATACACACAATATGCTTGATATGTGCAAATACAACATGGCATCACAACATGACTCTACGACTCAAGTAATTTATCAATAGGCTCCGAGGAGCGAGATATTACAAACATGGGTCTCATGACCCAACATTCAGAGCATACAAATCAAGCACAAACGGAAGCTATCATGTCTGAGTACAGACATCTATAAATGAAAAAGGCTGAGAAGCCTGACTATCTACCAAATCCTGCCGGGGCACAAGATCGTAGCTGAGGTATCAAGCTAAACGTCGAAGACCACGCGGAAATACTAGTGAGACTGAAGTCTCTCTGCAAAAACATAAAATAGGCAAACGTGAGTACAAATGTACCCAGCAAGACTTACATCAGAACTATCTACATATGCATCATTATCAACAAAGGGGATGGTGGGGTTTAACTGCAGCAAGCCAGCTTGACTCGGTGGCTATCCTGAACTACGACTGCAAGTAACTCTTTTGAGGTGGCGCACACGAGTCCACATATTCACCATATCAATACACCACTATGGATCCGCTCCCGTCTCTCTACGAGAACGCCATCCATAGCACTCACGCTTATCTTGCGTATTTTAGAGTATCCACTTTCACTTGTCTATGAACTGATATAAGCAACCCAGAAGTCCTTTTCCGCGGACACGGCTATTCGAATAGATGATGTTAACCCTGCAGGGGTGTACTTCTTCACACACGCTCTCACCACTTACCGCCGTTTACACGACATGTACTCGGCAACCTTCAAGCGGAAGCCCAACGTGGGTGTCGGCCACGGCCTACCTAAACACTCAAGTCTCTAGTCCAGGTTTATCGCCTATTCGGGTTCCATCCATGAGGAGATCCGGCCGGAGTTTCGCTCACAGCCCCAAACGATGTGAACAGGGTTCCGTGACACCAAACGGGCGCCCGATTTACCCGGCCACGTGCCTACCGCATCACAGCCCACCCCTACGGTCAGCGCTGTCCACGGCCTCCAGCATACTACAAACACCAGAAACTACTTGCAACTCCTGGACAGAGGACAAGGGTGATTAAGAAGCCGAGAGGGTCCATTGGTTTCGGGCCCAATGCGTGGTAGTAGCTGAATCATGGATCACAAACACAGAACTCAGTTCCTGAGGACGGCTGCAATGAGACAACCCACCATGTACTCCTACATGGCCTCTCACCGCTACCTTTACCAAATCGTGTTCACACGCTTAGCTCACACACCGTAGGACATGTTCACACACCTCTGATTCATCCCCGATGAATCAGACCCGACTCAACTCTAAGCAGTAGCAGGCATGACAAACAAGCATGAATGAGTAGGCACAACAGGGCTCAAACAACTCCTACTCATGCTAGTGGGTTTCATCTATTTACTGTGGAATGACAGGTCATGCAGAGGATAAAGGGGTTCAGCTACCGCAGCAAGTAACAGATGAATCGGTGTTGTCCTAATGCAGTAAAAGAGATCAGGAGCGAGAGAGTAGGATTGTATCGGAATGAACAAGGGGGTTTTGCTTGCCTGGCACTTCTGAAGATAGCATTGAGTCTTCATCAGTGTCAACGATCACATCGTCGATACAACATCTACCGAGGGGGAACAACACCGGCAAACACAGAAGAAACACAATCAATGCAATGCACAATATGATGCATGCTATGACATGGCAATATGAATGTGTTTTGGGCTAATGCACCTAAAACCAGATTAAATGAAGTTGGTTTGAATCCAAGATTCAAATTTAAACTCCATATGTGATTATTTAAATGCCCTTTATATGATTTGTGCTAAACAGCAGCTATAAGTTGTTCTAACATGCATGAAAATGGTACAGATGGATTCCTTTAATTTTTCTGATAATTTTTCATATATAATTTATTTAATTTGGAGTTACGGTTGAATTTCTATGATTTATTGAAGTTTAAACAATTTTCTGGAATTTTCTGATTTATTTTAAATCCAGAAAATCATTTAATGCGTCAGCATGACATCACCTTGACGTCAGCAGGTCAACAGGGCGCCTCCAGGTCAAACCTGACCTGTGGGACCCATATGTCAGCGTCACAGGTTAAACAAGGGGGTTTATTTTAGTTTAATTAAGGATTAGGGCACTAGGGCCCACATGTCAGTGGCTCTGGGGTTAGATTAGGTGGTGATTAGCTTAAGCTAATCACCTGATGGCGGGGGCCCACCTGTCAGTGTCAGCAGAGGGGGTAGTTAAAATAAAATAACTAAACTAATTAACAGGGGGGGCTGGCCCCACCTGTCATCGACCCAGGGGGGGGGGTGTGTCCCGCCGTGGTCAACGTGGTCAGACCCACCGGCGGCTTGACGCCGGCGAGGCCAGACGCGGTGGTGCGCGTCGGAAACCCACTACATGGGCTCTTTTGGCGCGCAGGGAGCAGCTACGGGGAGAGGGTGGAGTGGCGCATCCAACGGTGGCGGTGGCGGAGGCTGGGGTGGCCGGAGCTGCCGGCGGCGAGCTCTTTTGCGGCGGCCGGAGCTCGGGCGAGGTCGGGGTTGGCGTTCGGGGGCACGGGAGGGGAAGCTAGTGGCGGCTACGGGCTCCTGGAGACGTGTTGAGTGCGGTGGTGTGCTCGGCTTCGAGCTGCAACGGCTCCAGCCACGGTGGTGACGAGGCACGGCGGCGGCGAGCTCTCGGGTCCGGCGGAAAGGCGGCTAGGGTACGGGAACGAGCGCGAGGAGGAGGGGGAATGGAAGAGTAGCTCACAGGGGTTGCGACGGTGGCCTCGGGGAGCTCGGGGAGGCACCCGAGCCGACGAATTTGACGAAGATGGCCGGCGGTCCCGAGGTTGAAGAAGCCGGCGGTGGCGACGTTGCAGGGGCTCCCGCGGTGCGCTTCTCGGCGAGGAGGAAGAAGTGGTCGAGGCGGATCCCCTGGGTTCTTAGGGTGGCAGCGAGGAGCACGGTGGCTACGGCGAACGGCGTCGGCGACGACGAGCTCCGCTCGGGCGCGTGCAGGGAGGAAAGCAGAGGAGAGAACGGGGTCCAGGGGAAGAGAGGGGAGGTGCAGGGGGCGAGGGGAAGTGCGTGGCGTGAGGGGGAGGCTCGGGAACGCCTCGGTGGAAGCAGGAGGTGGCCGAGGCGGCATCGGCGCTCGCCACCGAGCTGCTTCGGTGCGAGGGGAGGAAGAAGACAAGGGGGAGGGAGGAGGTGGGCTGGGCCAGCGGGAGGAGCTGGGCCGGCTACAGGTAAGTGGCCCAGGTGGGCTGCAGGTAATGTTTCCCCCCCTCTCTCTGTTTTTCCTATTTTACTTCTGTTTTCTATTTTTCTGACATTTGTTTGATTTAATAAATATATTAAATCATTTAATTTTATTATGCCAATTTTTGTAGGGGCTAATGGTATTATTCCAGAGCTCTTTTATAATTGGCATAATTTTTGGACCATATTTCATATATATAGAAATATCTTTCCAATGCAAATATTTATCGAATTAATCCAAATGGCCAAAATAAATGTCCATGAGCTCCTAAAAATATTGTTTTGATTTTTATCTCTGTCCAATATTTTCAGAGGGCAACATGAGCATTTTCTTGGTCCCTTTTGGGGAATTTTTTTATTTGGGTCATTTTCAAAATGATTCTGAGGGTTCCACCAATCCTCATTTCAAATTTAAATGAAATTTAAACATGATGCACACATGAAGCTAGCCTAGAGCATTACCAGAAGCTAGGGATGTGACATCTAAAGTCTCTCTGGTGGTGGAAATGCATTGAGAGAAATGCATCATAATGAAGCGCGCCCTGTAAACTGTGACGGAGGGAGGAGTAGTATGAAGGTGCAAAACCAAGTACGCGTATGGCCAGTCAGTCAACGCACCTCCTCTTGGCATATCACTGACATGTGGGACAGGAATGTGAGCAAACCGATCTCAATTGACGGCAAAGAGCCAACCCGCCGTTCCTTGAGAGAGATGAGGAGTGAGAACACACAGACGGGCTCGCACGCAGGCCAAGATATATTCGGGCATGGTTGGTTGATCGATATCATCATTACATGTTGGGATTCCATTTTCCGCCCTTCTCCGAAATAAACGTGTACTTTATCAGAGATTAAAAAAATAAGAGTACAAACACTCCACCATGCGGTTCTAGTAGTAGTACTACTCGTACTACTAAACCTTGCGCTTGGCTCTTTGCCTCTTCATGAAGTCAAACAATGATGGTACTCCGCATATTGGGTACTACAATGTATGCCTCTGACAATCTGACACCGAATGGACTGATGCATGTCCACCAAGGGTAGGTTGCATTAGTCAAAAGGCGTAAGCGAGCTTCACCTTGTCCTGCAAGCTTCTCCTTGTTCTACGAGTTGACGGGACACACCAAAAAGTAGTGCTAGTCCATACTCCCTCCTTTCTGGTTTATATGGCTTAATCTTTTTTGTGGGTAAATGAGAGAGCTTTATTCATATATAAGCATCCTTAGGATGATCAGCCAAGGCACTGGTCACTAGGATGCGAGGTACCCCGCAAAAAAAGAAGTAGGAAGCGAGGTGTTTCATCAAGCCAGCTCTTGGCCACATTCAAAGTGCAGCAAGCAAGGTTCGCACGAAGATGCGCCGCAAGGTTTGCTGACCTGTTTACATGCTGAATAACAAAAAAAGAGGAAATATTATCGAGTGCTCCTATTTGTAACAGGATATGAGCCAGAATTAAGCGAGAATTGTGGCGAGTGTTCCATGCAATCAACTTCCATTATCACATGCGAGAACCCTCGAAGAGAACCAAATGTGTTGAAGATTGCTTTATCACATTTTAAAATTATAATAAGAGTGCAGACGCTCCTCCATCCAGTTCCTAGTACTAGTATAGTACATACCTCTATAGACTATAGTAGTAGTACTAGTACTACTAGTAAACTTTGCGCTTGCTGTTCGCCTATTCGGGAAGTCGAACAATGAGTAGTACAAGTAGTATAGTGTATGCTTTTGGCAATCTGACACCGAATTAACTGTTGCACGTCCACCGCCTGAGTGAGGGAGAGCTTGCATTAGTCAAAAGTTTCTCCTTGTCCTACGAGCCACCGCGCGCAAGCTTCTCTCGTCCTGCAACCTTCTCCTCGTTCGGCAAGTTGACGGGACACAGCAAAGTAACGCTAGTCCATACTGCCTCCTCTCCGGTTAATATGGCTTAATTTCAAATGAGATAAATACACTATCTGTCACTATATATTTGTAAAAATACGGTCAGTGGACTTCATAATACGCTCATTGCGCTCAATATATATATATATTTTTCGGTGTTTATACGGTCACTAGCTCACCCTGACTGAGTATGTGTGTGCATGCACGTGTAGGTTTTTCACTTGAGCATGACCGTGTGTGTTCTGTCGTGTGCTCGGACATGCATGCATTAGGGCATGGCGCGCGTTTTTTCGTCCATGTGTATGTGTGACTATTGCATACACGTAGGGGGAGTACGCGTAGGGGCCACTAAGGAGCAGTCAAATCACACAGTAAGTTAGTCGTAAGAAACCATCATTTCACTCTTCAATGACACGTACGCAATATAAAATGGTTGATATGGAGAGAAAAATAAAACCACTATATATACACTAGCAGGAGCCTAAGCTACAAGCCTGCTTGCTTAGGTTGCTCTCTTCACAAGCATAGAACGACGGTGGCCACACCACTGGTCAGATATCCGGCCTGATCCCGCAACTGGGGGAAGGGAACAATGTTCTGCATAGACACGGTCGACATTGACGAGGGAGAAAACCCACAGTTGGTGCGTCCCAATCGGGGGTCACCACGGTATGGGCCGATGCCGCGTCCCAACCGCCCTTCTCACTACAACCCGACGTCCCAGGTAGTCCATCTTCCTTTTGGAGCCGGCTTGCTCCAGTGTCGTAGCTCCATCTCCATGTCGATCTTTCTCTACTTCTACCGGCTTCTACTTGTAATGAGTTTATGTCTCATGAACTAGTGCCAGTACTATTATTCTAATCACACTTCTTCAATATCTTTGCCATCAGGGATGCTCAGGTCGATTTTAGTGGAACTGCGCAAAAGCATCATATGATCCGAGGGTGCCAGCCGTCTTTCCTTTGACAGGTTCTACCTGTCCAGGAAATTAAATCCTGCTTAGGGTTTAGGGTTTAAGTCATAGTGACCCCATCAGTAGTTTTTCTTTTGTACACGCTCTCACAACTTTTGTCTTTAGTTGTGAAGTAAATATTGGCTATGATCTGTGAATCATTGAGATGCATCAGCATGTATGTTAGTTTTACTTTGTATTTGATGGAATGTTGTAACGGGGCAACCTTGGAATAGGAATGAAAATGGAGTGGAAAGTTTCCATTTTTCCGGCGAAAAATGGAAATGGAGAGAAACCAACATTTTGTTTTGTTGGATAGCGCCATCGAGCAAAACCAACGTTTAAATCATGTCTGTTGTGTTCATGTCTCACCCTCCTCCACGGCTCGACCCCACACGGTCGCTCGGCATGCCACTCACTGCAAACCCAGTATATGATAACTTTCTCGCCTGCTTGTCGATGGATATAGCCAGGGAGTACTAGCAGTAGTGGAAGAGATTGACGAGTTGGGGGAGGACAGCTAGCTGTAGCACGGACTCCCAAGAACTTTTTACATGCATGTTGTGGCCGGCTATTGCGACCTTTGAACGCGGAGCAGTCGCATGCACCAGGAAGCGGCACGGGCGACGCTCTCTCGGCCGACACACCGCTTCAATGCCAGCGCCAGTGAGAGGTCGTGTCCGCTCTGGCCGGGCATGAATGCGGTACTGACCGTTTCGGGCGGGAAGCACGCGCGGGTGATGAAGAGGGTTCAGATTGGTCAGGACCGGCCGTGGCAGCGGTCCAGACGCCCGCAAACAAGAGATGTTGTACGTTAATATTGCTGCGTATATAATTAACAACGTAAATAATGTGCCAGTTGGACAAATATGATTGGAGATGGAGATGGAAATGGAATTTTACGTAAACATGGATATGCATGTCTATGTCTATGTGTGTGTGCGCGACGAATCTCGCGACCTGGAAGCGGGGGCATGTTTTTGATCGAGTTTTCTTTCTTGGTACGTTAAGAAATTGTCCGCCAGTTTTCGTTTCTTTTTTTGGGAACGCGCGTATTCTATTTAAAACCACTGCTATGGAGAGATTTTTCACTCCATTATAGCCTCTTGTTTGATAGAGTTTCTCGCGTCTCACTCTCTCACCCTCTCCATATCAAAACAAGATGATAGTGTCCACTCTATCTCTCCTCACCGGTGATCACAGATCCGGCCGAATCCCGTCCATTGCGGTAGGTGAGGAGGTGCAGCGTTGACGTTCTCGCCGTCGGCGATGGAGGAAGCCGATGCGCACCGTCCTCTCGGAGCCGGCGCTAGCGCGGACGAAGGTCCTCCGTGCCCTTGTTCGCTGCCGCCGTGTGGGCAGATCCCGCCCGCCCGCCTAAACGACATCTTGCCCACCTGAGGTATAACTTCTTGTACTGGTCCAGCTCCCCAGGTCGCTGCATGCGGGTTTTCTTCTATGCGACTACTCCCCAGCTCCCCATGTATAGTAGCTAGGGTTCGTCGGCTGGTCCAACATCACCTACTATTATAGAGGAAATGTCACTCGAAAAGTTGTCCTGATTTATGCCTCGGTGGAGGTATACATGTTGTTTCAACAAAAAGTACATGGTGGTTGTGCGGTCATTGTTCATATGCTCCTATTGCTGCTGCTAATCTAATACTATCACTGGTTAAATGAAGAAATGCTTTTTTTCTCGGGTATCCTGGTTTAGTTCCCACCAAGATAATTATGATGCTTCTGTTTGTTGGTGTACTTTTCATTAATTCTTATTGACAATTGAGATGTTGTTGCTAATATTGTAAAACAAAGTAACACCACTATATCCCTTTTTTTATATTTTTGGAAACAGCAATGCGTATCTCCATACCCGGGCATGTCTTCCTCAATTTTAGTGGAACTGCACAAAATTGGATGGCCATTGTCGTTCCGCCTCACTGTCCTCTGCCACATGGTTCTTCCTTCCTCGAGCTTGATTACTGAGAAGAAACAGACCACAGTGAGGATTTGTCGAACTTCATAGGTGCCTCACCCAAACTTGATGCCAAATGGATGATGCATCACCATGATGACCTATCGATGCTCATGGTTGCGTCGGCTGGTGAAGCTGATCGATTTTCAATGAAAACAAGCTGTCTTCCATCAATGCTCTTTGCTTGTTACGCACAAAGATGATATCCTTCGTCAGTTCACCTTGGTTGCGTTGGAGACGCAGTCGTCTTTCACGTTGGTGCAATTTTATCACACAATTGGCTATGAACCAAATGTTTCCTCGAAGAAGGATCGACGTTGGTACTAAGAGCATAAGTTTTGTATTGATCCGTAAGCCTTCTCACAACTTTGTCTCCAGCTCCCCTGTAATTTTATTTGTCCACCTGTTAACTTTGATTTAAAAAATGGTGTGGACTAAAAACCCGGATGGACGTAGTAGCCCTCCATTTTTATTTACTCCGCATATTAGATTTGACTGAAGTCAAACTTTGTAATACTCTCAAACCTTTCCGATAATTGAAATTAAAATTCTTTATTTGTACACACTCTCACACGTCTCCGATAATTGGCGCATGTGTGGTTGTTCACTTAAGGGACGGTAGTGTACTGCATGTGAAGGACAGGAAGTGCGACCAGGACGTGTGGATCGTTAGTTCATCGGAAGTAGTAGCAGTTTTCTTCACTGTACGTTAAATAAAGAGTTTCGTTTCGTACATACACAATTTAAAACGATTGTTATGGAGAGAATAAGAAAACCACTCCACTATATATTAGTCGTATACACAAGTATTATATGGACACAACTTCATTGACTTAGTGCACCTGCCTTTGGGTTTATGACAGGTGGGCTCAAAATGTGGCTGGCTCACCTGTCATACAGCCAAAAGCAGGTGCAGTTAAGGCACCGGAGCTCAGTCCGTACTACAGTAGTATATATATATGTATATATATATATATATATATAAGCTAGAGCCTCAGTGCTTGTTCACTAGGGTTTGCACTCTCCACACTCTCGCCGCACTACATATATATATATATATATATATACACGCTGGAGGCTCAGCGTTCATTTGCTAGGGTTTGCTATATGCATAGTCTCTCACCCTCTCTTCACCAGATCTAAACAAGACTATGTTGGCCTCTTGTATCTCTCTCCCCCCTCACAACTGGTGAAGGAGGCGTCTGGATCCCGTCGCATCGGGAAGGGGAGGAGGTGCACCATTCACTCTATCGCCTTCGGCGAGGGAGGTAATCCTCTGCCGGCTGCGCTGTTCTCTTTCACCCAGCGCCCATGCGGGAGGGCCACCGACCCCTTCTTCCTCGCTGCCGTACATAGTGTGGGCAGATCCGGCCTCCCGCCACACGCCTTGCCACATCCCGACGACCCTAAGGTATAAGTTTCTTTGAAATAGTCGTTGCTCTAGCTGCATGTGGATCTTTTTCGATCTGTAGTCGAATCTAGGTCTTGTTTCAAAGAGTGTGGTGGGCTGGATCAAGAATCTAGGACATGGTTCAATGAGGAAAGGAGGGACGGGAAGTAGTATAGACTGGCTATCCAGCCGCTTTGTTGGTCGAAAAGGGAAAAGGGGGGTAACCCAGTACACACGTCAGCAAGGAACCGATCTCTTTGTTGAAAAGGGAAAGAAACTGGGGGGGGGGGTCGGGTAGTTTGTGTAGGACTAGATTTGCTGCTCTCACATAGGAAAATGGTTCAAAGAGAACAAATATGGGACCAACGCATATATGCTGCTTGGCTACATACTCTGCATCACCCATTTATACGTGTGGATGCACATGGTGTTGGCATGTCCCATATAGCTATTTTGCTATTAGTAATCTAAGAATGCCGCCGGAAAATTGAAGCAATGCCACTGTTAAAAGTAAATTACATTTTTTAACGAATGTTGTTTTAAGTGAATGTCTCTATTAATATGAATCAATGCAACCATTTTAGAAATGCTACTATCCTACTTTGTTTTCCATCCAAGATAAGTTAGATGCTTCTTTCTGTCACCGTTCGTTTCATCCTCCTTTATCGGCAAGTAATTGTTTCCTTTCTTGCCTCTGTTAAAACATGTGTATCTATTCAACTTGTTGCTATTGCGACATTTTGCTTCGCTACTTGAAACAATTTGCTTGATTTCAGTGCAACTGCACAAAATGAGATTGGATTTCCTATTCGTGTTGGCAGATTCATACATTATCTTGTGTGTGTCATGAGAGGTTGGTACTTGCCTTCATCCACATGATCGTGCAGTGTGTTTTGAGATGTTGTGCTACTTGTATTGGTATTGTTTTAAATAAATGTTGAATTGAATCTATTGTATTGCTCTCTTTTCCCATTAAGTAGTGAACAAAAATGGTACCAACCCAGACATGATGCTTGTTGCTTTGTTACAACAAACTCTGCATCACCCCCTTTTTTAAGTAGATGGAAGCACATGGTGTCGTTGCACCCACTCTCCCCTGGAACTGTTTATGATTTTTGTTAATATAATGCCGCTGGTAAAATTAAGCAATGCCACTCTCAGAATTAACTACTGAATCTTATTTCAAAACTTCAACACTTGTTAGGGACCGGTGGGATTACCATTTTTGTGGCCGCATGTTTCATCCTCCTTTATTAGCCAGTAATTGATTCCTTTTTGCCTCTATTTAAACAGGGATATCTATTCAACTTGTTGCTATTGCGACATTTTGCTTCACTACACGAAATAGTTTGCTTGATTTTAGTGCAACTGCACAAAACGAGATTGGATTTCCTATTCGTGTTGGTAGATTTGTATTTTATTCTGGTCTTCTCATGAAAGGTCAGTACATGCCTTCATCCACATGATTGTGCAGTGTGCTTTGAAATGTCATGCTACTTGTATTGGTACTGTTTTAAATAAATGTTGAATTGAAGCTATTGTAGTGCTGTCTTTTCCCATTAAGTAGTGAACAAAAATGGGACTAACCCAGACATGATGCTTGTTGCTTTGTTACAACAAACTCTGCATCACCCCCTTTATAAGTAGATGGAAGCACATATTGTTGTTGCACCCACTCTCCCCTGGAACTGTTTATGCTTTTCGTTAATCTAATGTCGTTGGTAAAATTAAGCAATGCCACTCTCAGAATTAACTACTGAATCTTATTTCAAAACTGCAACACTTGTTAGGGATTGGCGGGATTACCATTTTTGTGGCCGCATATTTCATCCTCCTTAGCAAGTAATTGATTCCTTTTTTGCCTCTGTTTAAACGGGGATATTATTCAACTTGTTGCTATTGCGAAATTTTGCTTCGCTACGCGAAACACTTATGTTTTAAAAGTGTTTTCTGCAGTTCAACTTGAATGTCACACCGGCGACTTTGCTTAATTTTGGTGGAATTGCACAAAAGGAGATCGGATTTTCATATACGTGTTGGGATTTTGTTCAAATCCTCCTCCCGAGTTGTTTCAAATCTTGGTCAAGAAAGGTCAGTACTGACTTTCATCCACATGATGGTGCAGTGTGCTTTGAGATGTTGTGCTACTTGTATTGGTACTATTTTGGATAAATGTTGAATTGAAGCTATTGAATTGTTGTCTTTTACCATTAAGTGAGCAAAAATTGTTCCAACCCAGACATGATGCTTGTTTCTTTGTTACAACAAAACTCTGCATCACCGCCTTTATAAGTAGATGGAAGCACATCCTGTTGTTGCGCCCACTCTCTCCTGGAACTGTTTATGCTTTTTGTTAATCTAATGCCGCTGGTAAAGTTAAGCAATGCCACTCTCAGAATTAATTAACTACTGAATCTTAGTTCAAAACTGCAACACTTGTTAGGAATAATATTATCCTGCTTTGTAGTTCTTTCTACATGTTTAACCAAGGTATTGTTAAGATAATGTCTCTGTTAAAATGAATCAGTTGCATTGTTTTAGGAATGGCACTTTTCTGCTTTATCGTTCTTTATACATGTTGAAACAAGGCATTGTTAAGATAATGTCTCAGTCAATATGAATGAATCACACTGATGGAGAATTGCTACTCTCCTGCTTTGTTTCCCATTAAGATAAGGTAGATCAGTAGATGCTTTTCTTCTGGGAATACAAGTCATCAACCGTTATTTCTCAATAATTGTTGCCCTTATACCTATTGTTGCTTACAGGGATATCAAAATTAAAGCTCAGTTTTATTTTGACTTCGATTTTAGTTGAACTGCACAAAAGGAGCCAATGTGTCCAAGGCAAACTGCTGCATTACTGGGTCCAGTTGGTCGTTCCACTTTGTAGAAAGAAGCAGTCACTGTTTGCGCTACATTACAGAAGGAATGACCAAGAAGCTTTATAGAGTATTATTAGACGCTGGTGACATGACTAGTCTGCAGAGAGCATTGGAAATTCTACAACACATGGATTGCACTAGGCAAAAAGTGCCCAAACAAGTACAAGAAGCCATGGCAGGACTCCACGATCATAGGCATTACATATTTTGAATGGGAAAATCTTGTCAAAGTTTAATCATTGATGTTAGCAAGAAGACGTTAGTTTAATATATTGGAATTGGAAAACCTTGTCAAAATTTGCTCATTGATGTTAGCCAGAAGACATGCATTTGATATTTTTGAGTGGGACGCCCTTGCTGTGAGCAGCGTTGATTGTTTTTTCCTATTCCTGTGTTCAGTTTAGAAGTAAATAGTTACTCTGCTGAGATATTCCTGTGTTAAGAGTTTGTTCTGAATATTGTCTATGTAATGCCAGGCCTTGTGTTTGATTGCAAAGTTGAGCTTGGAATGTTGTGGCATGCGGCATCACGAGCTATTCACTGTGCCTCCTGAGAATAATGCTTCGTATTGTTTTGCATGTCGATCTAATGCTAGTGATTTGCTTGTTAAGAAGATCAACCTCTTCTGTTGTTTTCGTGCTTAAGAAGTTCATCGTCTTATGTTTCATTCATAGCCTATACGACAAGTCGGGTAGGTTAGACGTGAAACCATATGATCTTCCGACCAACTCATCATATTAGGCCGTGATTGGATCGTCGTTTTCCAACCAAAACCAATTGTAAAACTGACGCTTGTAAATAAAAGCAGATGGTCTCGGGCGAAGCGCTTGGTTGGTCGATTTCGACTAGTAAAATATACACTGGTCTCTCAAATTACACGCGTAACCCGCCGGTTTTACTTATAGACCTCGGGCCCTCAGTTTCATTATGCCTGTATTTTAAGTGTTGTTTGCGATGACGAGTAAATTACACTTGTATGTTAATATAGGTGTGAAATGAACCAGAGCTCGCAAGCGTGGCCTTACCGTTTCATGCCGTCTCAGTTTCTTGAAGGTGCTCATAGGTGTCCGATGATCCTGGCTTCCTGAATGAGTAGCGGGTGCTGTATCAGACCATCCATAGGGCCCGCGAGGCCCTCTCTGTCGTCCTTCGAGTTGTTGTGCTCGCCGTGGCGCCGAGCATTGTTAACATTGTCAACGAACATGAGGAATCAGGAGATGACATTATTTTTTCTGGATGACACTAGGGACCCACTAGGGCCATAGGCGTACGTACGCAAGTGCCTCCTTATTATGTGCAACTATATTTTTTTGCTTCCTCCTGGTTTCCTGACATCACGGTCCCACACCATTGTCAACCTATGTAGTCAATATAAACGAGAGAATTGCACAAGGTGCGGCCGACAGCTGGGACCAAGCAGCTCGAGCAGTATTTGTGTTTTTGAGGCGTGAGCACTGCAGAGTTTTTCTTGGCGATGATTTCATTGTTGTTCAGAGGAGAGCAGGGTATTAACTGGGCGGGCTGTGGACCGTCTAGCCCAGGCCAAATATCCATCCCAGATATTATTTTTTTCAAGATGAAAATGGCTAGCCCACCTATACGTTTTTTGAGGAATACCCAGGCAAGGTCAACTTATTATTCTCCGCCCCGCTGGGCTGCAAATCTTTCCTAGGAGGGATGCATTAGGCTTAATAGGAAAATGGGCTTTAAAAATAATAAATGGGATGTAATTATAAAAACTGGGTAGTAACTATAAAAAAATGCACCAAACACGAAATTAGTTTATAAAATATTATTTATGGATTTTGAAAATCTTAATTTTTCATTGTTGCGCGCGCAATGTTTCGTTGGATTTTTACGTAATACAAATTTATATTTAATCTGACTAGAAATTGCGGGATAAAAATATTTCGGATCCCATCAAAATGTGGGAGATTTTATTGAATTATGTCTTCAATGGTTGGTTGAAATTATTAATCGTTGTCCTAGCTAGAAAATGGGCTGTACTTTTAACAAACTGTAAATGAGCTGTAGTAAATTCCATTAGAATTCAAAAATGGGTTGTACATTCTTACAAATCGCAAAGGCTATAAGTTCTCTGCCACACATTTGTGGGCCTACTAAGTTGACGCGTCCCCTAAAAAAATAAGTTGACGCGTAGACAAGGCTTCTTCTTCAATCTTGGATATTCTTAGCTTCGGTCGCCCAAAAAATGATTCCTCCCCCTGACATCTGGGGCGCACCGTTTCGGAGGCTGACCTGTGGGCCTACTAAGTTGTCGCGTACCAAGGGCTTTGTCAACTTAGTCAATATAAACGAGTCTAGCTTTAGTGACCGTACGATGTCCATCCAACGGCCGTAGTGCTTCTTCAACCTCTGGTCTTCTTGCTCCAACCGCCCAAAGCAGCGCCGGCCGTGCCGCCTGCTCCTGCCTCCCGTGGCCAGCTGTGCTGCCGTGGAGGCCTCACCGCCCCCATACTACTCCCACCGCTGGTCAGGCCATCCCTCCACTCACCCACACCCCCTGTTATTCTGCGGCGATGGTAGCCTCACACCACAGCCGAACCAGTGAACCCTCATACTCCTCTCCGTGTGGGCATCCACTGCCACGTCTTCCCCGGCTCTACGTCATCCCCTTCCTAGGCCTCGCCGTCGTCCACCGCGGTGGTGCTCTTGGCGCGGCGTGGTCAATGTGGTTAATGACTGACTTCCATTGGAAGAGTACTGTACGTGGAGAGGCTGACAGCTGGGTCCACGGCAGCCGCAAGGAAGTGCCTCCTTATTATGAGAAAAATAATTATTCCTCCACCTGTCAGGAGGGACCCACCGGACGGGCCACCGTATTTCACGAAAAAATGTTTCCCCCTGACTGCTGGGACCCACTGGACGGGCCATCGTATTTCACAAAAAAATGTTCCCCCTGACTGCTGGGACCCACCGGTGAGGCCATCAAATTTCATGAAAAAAACGTTCCCCCCGTTGTCAGCTCGGACACACCGGAAGTGCCTCCTTATTACGCACAAAAAAATGAATACCCCCCTGCTAGCTGGGACCCACCATGTTGGGAGGCTGACTTGTGGCCTACTAAGTTGACTGGGGCGGAGGCCTTTGTCAACTTTAGTCAATATGAATGATTCTAGCTCCAGTGACTGTACGACGCCCATCCAACGGCCGTAGTGCTTCTTCAACCTCTGGTCTTCTTGCTCTAGCCGCCCAAAGCAGCGCCGGTCGTGCCGCATGCTCCTCCCTCTCGTGGACGACTATGATGCCACGGAGGCCTCACCGCCTCCTCCTACTCCCACCGCTGACCAGGCCATCCCTCTACTCACCCACACCCCCTGTTATTCTGCGGCGACAGCAGCCTCACACCGTAGCCAAACCAGTGAACCCTCACACTCCTCTCCGCGTGGGCATCCACTACCGCGTCTTCCCCGGCTCCGTGTCGTCCCCTTCCTAGGCCTCGCCGTCGTCCACCGCCGTGGTATCTCGGCGCGGCATGTTCAATGTGGTCAATGACCGAATTCCATCGAAAGAGTACTGTACGTGGAGAGGCTGACAACTGGGTCCACGGCAGCCGCAAGGAAGTGCCTCCTTATTACGCGCAAAATAATTATTCCTCCACCTGACAGCGGGGACCTACCGGACGGGCCACCGTATTTCGCGAAAAAATGTTTCCCCTGACTTCTGGGACCCACCAGCTACATCTTCGCACGCAAGGAAGTGCGTCCGAAAAAAACGATTCACCCCCGTGACTGCTCGGACCCACCAGCTACATCTTCGCACGCAAGGAAGTGCATCCAGGCAAAAAATAAAAAAAATGATTCGCCCCCCTGACCGCTGGGACCCACCATCTACATCTTCGCACGCAAGGAAGTGCCTGACAGTCGGGACCCACCTGGTAGAAGCATACATAGCATCGTCATTCTGGTCGCGAACGTGTACGTACATACTGGTGGATGTAGAGGCGCGCATGTGTCGTAGTAGAGGCGCGCACGTAGCATGTACACGTACGTACAGCGGCTAGTGTGCAAGAAAGAAAATACGGCCACATATGTACATACGGGCGGGGTCTCGAATGCCTACTCGCGCATATATACGTACGGCCAAGGCTCGTGTACATGGCTGGGTCGGAACGGAGAAACAACATCGTCGTCGTGTTCATGGGGAGCCAACCGGCTGGGTTGGAATGGAATGCGTCGTCGTGTTCATCGGGAGGGCTTGGACGGAACAGGCGATGGAAACGAAGCCTGGCGTACCGCAGAACGGATGAAACGGCCTTGTGTTCGACCGGCCACATTCGAAATGGGATCTTGTTCATCAGGAGGGGTCTGGCTTACCGCAAAAGGAGGAAACGGACCTCCTACGGTTGAAACGGGGGTCCTGTTGATCGGGAGGGGTGTGGCGTACCGCAAAACGGATGAAACGGACGTGTTGGAGCATTACGGTCGAAACGGGGGTCCTGTTCATCAGGGGGGGTGGCGTACCGCAAAACGGGACTCCACGGGATACTATTCATCTCCACCGTCGACCTCCTCCAGCCTCCACGGGCTATTGTTCATCCACCGTCGACTTCCTCCAGCCTCCACCTGCGACTGTTCATCCACGGGCTCCTGTTCATCCAGCTTCCACTGCGTGCTACTCCATGGGCTACTCTTCAACCACCCCTCTCCACGGGCTCCTGTTCAACCACCCCTCCATGGGCTACTGTTCATCCACCCCTCCAAAGTCTACTCCTCATCCAGCCCTCCATGGGGTCGTCCTATTCATCCAGCCCTCCATGGGGTCCTGTTCATCCAGCCCCAACTGGCTTGATCAATCGGGGTCCTATTCATCCAGAGGCAACGCCACGGGGTCCTGTTCATCCACCCCCACCGCTCACTGTTCATCCACCCCCCCCGCAACGCTCACTGTTCATCCAGAGGCAGCATCGACCGGCTTCAGTTAGCAGCAGTAGCAAAGGAATCGCTCGACCGGGTTCAGTTAACAGCCACCGACCGATCGCTCGGGTTCAGTAACGCGTAGCCTGCAGTGCAATCACTCGGGTTCAGTTAGAGACCAACGCCTCGCCCGGGTTCAGTTAGAGACTATGCCTCGCACACACACGCGTATGTGTACGAGAGAAACGCGCATCGCTCGGCCCCGACCACCCACCGTAATCGGGAACTCCCCGAAATTTTCGTCGCCCTCACTTCTACCACGGTTTTTTCCGTCATGGACGGCCCAAAGAATGTCATGCAACTCCGTCTCCGGCTCGCCCGGGATGAAAAGCCCATTTTCTGTCATGATTTTTTGTCATAGAAGTAGGAGCCCACCACATCTATGATGATACCGGGTTTTGTCACAATTATTGTCATAGAAGTGTCATAAGTATCACTCGGCCCAAAATGTCACGGATGTGTCTTTCTTTTGTAGTGTTGGCATTCGGATCATGTACCTTCCTTTCTCTGTAACCGACTCTGTACAACCCTAGATCCATCCGGTGTATATATAAACCGGAGGGTTTAGTCCTTAGGGCAAGATCACAATCATACAGGCTAGACATCTAGGGTTTAGCCATTACGATCTCGAGGTAGATCAACTCTTGTAACCCCTATACTCATCAAAGTCAATCAAGCAGGAAGTAGGGTATTACCTCCATTAAGAGGGCCCGAACCTAGGTAAACATTGTGTCCCCTGCCTCCTTGTTACCTTTGATCCTTAGATGCATAGTTCGGGACCCCCTACCTGAGATCTGCCGGTTTTGACACCGACATTGGTGTTTTTTTATTGAGAGTTCCTCTATGTCGTCACCTGAAGGCTCGATGGCACCATCAACCATCCACAACAACACCACCCTGAGGTAGACCTTTCTCCCCAGCCAAATATTCATATTTGGCGGCTTCGCAGTGTGTGCCAACTCGATTGGCCATCTGAAGCAGATCGATAGCTATGCCCCTGGTCGTCAGATTAGTTTCGGAAACCTAAACTACATCGCTGATATTCGAGGAGACTTGATATTCCAAGGGTTTGCAGCCTCAACCGCAGCCCCGGCCTTAGATCCGTAACTCCTCACCGAGTCCGAAGACTGGGGTTTAGAGCCCGCCGGACTCTCGGCAACCACAGAGCTCAACACCGGAGATACGGAAGGGATCATTTCGCCAGCCGACCCGGAACCACTCCAGGCACCCTCTATCCTCATCAAGCCGAACTCACCTCCATATACCAGCTTCGAACTCTCGAGGTATGTGTTATACGAGCTCGGCCAGGAAACTCCTGTCCCTCCCCGCTCCACGGATTCTCGCTTCCCTGTCCATACCTCACCCTTAAACGAGGCTTTGGACTTAATGCAATCTCTCACCATTATAGACGCATCACTTCCGAACTATATCCAGCCCACATTAGGGGCTGAGAGCAGGGAAATTTATGTCCCACGCACCACCCACTTCATAGCCACTGTCGAGGACTTAACCGACATGCTTGATTACGCATCCAAAGACATCGACAGCATGGACGATGATGTCGGAGAAGAGCAAAGCCAGAACCCGCCGCTTACCAGACGCTGGACGACAACTTTGACATACGACTTGTATATGGTGGACACCCCCAAAGAGGATGACGACAAAGGGGGGAAGGATTCACTGGAAGACAAGCCTCCCATGGCACCACCAAAGTATCGGTGTCAATGGCGCCGCTCTAAATTGCAGCGCGAAAAAGACAACAATACCGGCACCGGAGACAACAATACTCCGGATAACGCCGAAGATCAAGAAGCCCCCATCAAACCAACATCCAAGCATGAGGATTGGGAGGAAGGGCAAGTAAACCCCGATAACCCCATTGAGGACGAGGGCTCGGAGGATAGTAACTATGTACCGATCTCCGAAGAGGACGAGAGCATCGGCAACAAAGAATTCATCGTGCCAGAGGAACCCTTCGAACAAGAGCGCTTTAAGCACCGGCTAATAGCAACTGCAAGAAGCCTGAAAAGGAAGCAGCAACAGCTTCAAGCTGATCGGGATCTGCTCAAGGACAGATGGGCTGACGTCCTGGCAGCCGAGGAATATGGCCTCAAATGCCCAACCAAGATCTACCCGAAGCGCAAGCTGCGACCCCAATTTGACGATAAGGCCCCAGAGCCTATACCGCCCATGCGTAACGCTGCCGACGGGCTTGACCGACCACCACGTGGCCGGGACAGAGCGCCAACTCAAGCCGAACACCCCCGTAGTATCTACGTAGGGGCTGAAGCCGACGATTGTCCAACTCTCAGATTTAATAAACGACCGCAATGGAGGATAAATAATTTCAAATGAAACAAGACTAAAATATTACGAATGCTTTGTTTTCATTACAGAGTTTGGGCATCGCAGATACATTCATTCAATAATGATGTCCTTCAAACACAGGCCCTCTATAATGCGGGATCCTTCAAGGCCGTCATTGAAATACTTCTCCGGTGTACGATGCTCCTTCCCTGCGGGCGGTCCCTCGGTTGCAAGATTGGTGGCATTCATCTTCGCCCACTGCACCTTGACACGGGCGAAGGCCATTCGAGCACCTTCGATACAGACTGACCACTTTATAGCATCAAGCCATGGGCAGGCATCGACCAGCCGCTTCACAAGCCCAAAGTAGCTACTAGGTATGCGTCCGTCTGGCCAAAGTCGGACTATGACATCCTTCATGGCCAGTCCGGCCACCCTATGTAGCTCGGTCAGTTGTTTCAGCTGATCATTGAGGGGCATAGGATGCTCTGGTGCAAGGTACTGCGACCAGAACAGCTTCTCTATTAAGCTCCCCTCTTTGGCCCGGGAGAAATTTGCAGCATCTACAACACTTCGGGGTAGATCCAAAAACGCTCTTGGAGAACTCCAAATGTGTGTCAGGAATGTGTACTTTCTCCTTACGTATTTGCTCTGCATATTAAAAGCCTTACTAGCCATGATCTTCTTGGCTTCGCGGATCTCCTGACAGGCGCCTTAAGGGCTTCAACCCGGGCCTCCTTCGCACTTTGGAGTGCCGCAGCAAGTTCGGATTCTCGATCCGACACCTTGCGTTCCAAGGACTCACATTTGTTTATAGAATTAGTGAGCTCTCGTTGGACTTCCTCCAACCTAGCCTCATGCTTTTGGTGGGCGGTGCGTTCCTCATCCGCCTCCTTCTTGTCTTTGGCCCGTGCACTCTTGAGGGCTTCAACCTCGGACGTGCCAATTATGAGCATAAACGTAAGCTCAGTCGGATAACAAATCAGAACTCATATCAGCTCAGATATGCTTCGGAATAACATACCTTGTTTTGCCTCCAGCTTCCGCTTTAGTTTGGAGACTTTGGCCACATGCAGGCTGCTGCCAGCTTCGTAGCTTGTTCATCCAAAGAGACATATATGTTAGCTCCAGTGGAATATTATTAGATCCTCTATTTGGCCTTTCTTCGTGAAAGCCGAATAGAGTCTTAGGGGCTACTATCTAAATACAGGTATTCTTTTTGCAAATAGTCAAAAAAATATTACGTCACATACCTCCAAGCATGCTAGAAGCCTGATGTAGGGTTGGTTCAATCCGCTCTTAGCGGATGAAACCTTTTCAACCACCATACCCATAAGGGTACGGTGTTCATCCATGATGAAAGCGCCCTGAAGCGCTTCCACCAGAGTGTCCGGCCCCTCCGGATTGATAAAGGACTCCGGTGGAGATGGTGCAGCCCCTTCCCTCGAAGAAGGCTGCTGGTCCGATTCTGGAGCCGTATGGGTCTCCGGAATAGTGGTTGAGGGCCGAATTGAGCGTCGACATCATTGCCGGTCTCCATGGGGGTTAATTTTCCCCTCTCTTCGGAAATAGAGGTGTTACCCTCCGCCGCCACCTTCACGGCCTCCTGTACCTCCCCATGACCTGGAGAGGTTCTTTGGGACAACACTTGGGTGTTATCCATGGTAGTGGGTGGAGAGATCTACGGAGGCAACTCGCTCTCCATCACATTCGTCCCTAGCGAGTTCCCAAATGACGATGATCGTTGGGGGAGATCGCGAGCCGGGCTATAATGTGCAATTCAGTATGTTAAAATAATAAGGCATAAAATTGGATATATGTATGATGCCTTCGGATACTTATGATTCAACCAAGGGCTTTGGCCTGGGGTGCCGCTCTGGGATGGCATCGGCATCTGCTTCGGAATCGTCCGAAAGGGATGGTTTTCCCTTCTTGGTTGCCTCCGCCTCCAGATCCGTGGAAGCTGCCCTTTTCTTCTTCCTCCTCTTAGGAGGAGAGTTGCTCTCTTCCTCCTCTACATCTCCGTCATGAGAGGAGGAGGACTCGGTGTCTTTGGACACGACGTCTAAAGCACCCTTACGGCGAAGGCCACTTCTGGCCTCATGGCCCTTCTTCTTGGCCTTCTTCTCTGGCTCCTGATACGGCGCCGGAACCAGCATCTTTGTCAGCAAGGGGGTGGCCTAGTACTCTGGCAGCGGAGCCGGACATTTGATTTGCTCCGCCTACTTTGTCCAGCTCCGTGAGAATCAGAAAATTCAATATACTCCTTATATTTGCAAATAAAAGTTATCATAAAACTTACGGGAGTGGCTGGACCTGTGCAGTCAAGGCCACGGTCTTCGGTGGTATCCGGCCATGACTTTTGAGTCTTGAAGAGCAGCTTCCATATGTCTTCGTGCGTCATGCCGAAGAACCGCTGCAGGGTCCGAGGACTGGCCGGGTCGAATTCCCACATATATTGAGTCCGGCGTTGACAAGGGAGAATCCAGCGAAAAAGCATCACTTGGATCACACTGGGGAGGCTGGTGTTCTTGTTTATCATGCCCTTGACGCGGCTCTCCAGTGTCGTCACCTCGTCAGGTGATTCCCAATCTAGGCCCTTACTGAGCCAGGATGTAAGCCGCACCGGGGTCCCAGATTTGAACTCAGGAGCGGCGGCCCATGTGGCATCGCGGGGTTCCATGATATAGAACCACCCCTGTTGCCATCCCTTGACGGTCTCCACACAGGTCCCCTTTGGCCAGGTAACGTTGGGGAGTTTGCTCATCATGGCGCCGCCGCACTCCACATGTTGGCCCTCGACCACCTTTGGCTTCACATTGAAGACTTTGAGCCATAGGCCGAAGTGGGGAGGGACGCGGAGGAATGCCTCGCACACGACGATCAACGCCGAAAGATTGAGGAAATAATTTGGGGCTAGATCATGAAAATCTATCCCATAGCAGAACATGAGACCGCGGACGAAAGGATGAAGGGGAAACCCTAGTCTGCGAAGGAAATGGGGGATGAATACAACCCTTTCGTTAGGCTAGAGAGTGGGAATGATCTGCTTTTGGCAGGAGCCGATGGACTATGTCTGTGGCCAAATACCCAGCTTACCGGAGCTCCTTGATGTTCTCCTCTATAACAGAGGAAGCCATCCACTTGCCCTGCGCTCCAGATCCGGACATGGCTAGGAGTGTTTGGTGGCGATGGAAAGGATTGAGACTTGGGCGCCAGAGCTCGAATGGTGGATAGGCTAAGGAGGAAGAAGGCGCGGGGGAAAAAGATGGATCTTTGTCTTCTTATAAAGGTAGTGGATATCAAGCGACCCCTCCGGAGCCTCAAATCTCGCCTATTCCCAAGGGGACATGTGAACGACACGTTTGGAAACCCAAACCCCTGTTAATGAGAATCCCGTGATAAAGGACACGATCTTTGCTTTGGCAAGACATGTCAATGGTCGTGCCTCGAAGTATGAAACAAGGTTGTAAAACGGTTCAGAATGCTAACGAGGCCAAGACATAACGCCTCGCCGAAAAAAATCACCTATGGACGTGACTTATTTCGTTTCGAATATTTTTGCTCTTACAACTTAAGGCTGTAATTGTTTAATAAAGCCGGATACAACTGTTTTGCGTGGAGGACTGCATTGGAGTATTCGGAGAAGGAACCTGCCTTGCAATGCCGAAGACAATCTACGTGCTGAGCACATCATCATTGAAGCCTGGTTCAGGGGCTACTAAGGGAGTCCTGGACTATGGGGTCCTCGGGGAGTTGGCCTATGTGACATGGGCCGGACTGATGGGCCATGAAGATACGAGATAGAAGGACCTCTCCCGTGTCCGGATGAGACCCTCCTTTGCGTGGATGGTAAGCTTGGCGTTTGGATCATGTACCTTCCTTTCTCTGTAACCGACTCTGTACAACCCTAGATCCCTCCAGTGTCTATTTAAACTGGAGGGTTTAGTCCTTAGGGCAAGATCACAATCATACAAATTAGACATCTAGGGTTTAGCCATTATGATCTCGAGGTAGATCAACTCTTGTAACCCCTATACTCATCAAAGTCAATTAAGCAGGAAGTAGGGTATTACCTCCATTAAGAGGGCCCGAACCTGGGTAAACATCATGTCCCCTGCCTCCTTGTTACCTTCGATCCTTAGACGCACAGTTCGGGACCCCCTACCTGAGATCTTCCGGGTTTGACACCGACAATGAGTGATATGTGAAGTTGTTCTTAACTGAGCAGACTAAGTAGATGAAGTAGATGTTTGGGGTTTGGCTGCATGCTGAAGTGGCATCGTTGCTGTAGTTATTAGGGTTGTATGGTTGTAATGGATAATCTATCAAATAATATGATGACTGGTGTCTCAATGTTTCTTCTTCCAATTTGTTGTCATTTGAATTGTTATCTTGATATCTTGAATACATAGAAATCTTGTTATGCTACTTCCTTATTTAGACAGAAATCTTTTTCAGTTTAGTTCAGTGCTAACAAAATATGTTCTTGTCAAATGAGTTGGCCAGCACTAAAGTAAACTGAAAATATTGACGAATGTTTTAAATGAGTGCACATATTTGTGATGAAATCACATTTGTGTATATTTGGGCATAAAAGACAAAATTGATGCTTCGAAAATACTATTGTTGATGCCTAAAAAAAGAAAAAATTCAAAAAATGAATTCTTACATGATCAATTTGTAACTGTGTGAAAATACTATTGTTGGATGCTTCAAAAGTACTATTGTCTTTTTTGAGGGTCCATAATTTGTAACCAAAATGTAATCTTATTTTGTCTACTGTGCTTTTCAGATATGGAGTATAAACTAAAACAACATACCACCTGACACTTATGCTAAGCAATCCAAACAATTAAAAAAACTAATAAATCCCATAATAAAGCCGAAACCACACGATGTGGGCCATGATACCTTTGTCAAACCAAATATCTGAACCTCATCCGTTCAGAGCATCTCCAATAGAAGATGTAAATTTGGAGATGTAAGTTTACATCTCCAAAAAGTGTCTTTTACATCTTCAAAAAAGTGGCAACTCCAACAGAAGATGTAAAAGTGCCACTCCAATAGATGATGCAAATGGAGATGTAAACTAGTTGTGCCGCCGACGACCATCAAGCACGACGGAGTGCCTTGGGTTTGCTGTAAGGGCGGCGGTTTGCAGTGGCGTTTGGCTCTACAGATAGCTGGGA
Organism: Triticum dicoccoides; assembly: GCF_002162155.2. Taxonomy (NCBI): domain Eukaryota; kingdom Viridiplantae; phylum Streptophyta; class Magnoliopsida; order Poales; family Poaceae; genus Triticum; species Triticum dicoccoides. Next base: position 76,427,160 of record NC_041387.1, read on the forward strand.
GGGAGACACGTCCTTTAGGGCAAACGAGAGAAGTTGTGGTGGCTAAAACTCGACTGGAACGAGCTCGACACGGCGGCCGGAGCATGGCGGGGCTGCGGGCGAATGCGGGTGGCGGTGTCGAGCTGCGGGCGATGGCGGCGGTGGAATCGAGTGGTGGCAGTGTGGGGATGTGGCCAGTGATGCAGGCGGGGCGGCCGCGATGGTGGAATCGAGCTATGATGGCAATGGAATCGAGCAACGACAGTGGAACCGAGCGACGGTGGTGGAATCGAGCGGCGGCGGAAAACTGCTCGATTCGTGGTGTGCGGCGGCAGCTGGCGGTCGAAACCAACGGCAGGGGTGCTAGAGGGGGCGCATTTGGCGCAGGCCAATGACGGCGGGGTGCAGCGGGCTTGCCGGCGGGCCATAGCTATGCAGCGGGGCAACGGGAGGAAGAAGAGGTGTTGGGAAAGGAAATGGAATGGTGGTTGGCGCGCGGCTGATATTTTTACATCTTCAGTGGATGGAGATGTATATTTACACCGTGAGGCGTTGTAGTTTACATCTTCAGGAGGGGAGATGTAAATTTTTTGTTTTTACATCTACATCTTCTATTGGGAGATACTGAGCAAACCTCCTAGAATGACAATCTCAAAGAAAAGAGACTCTTATCACCCCAAGACCCAATTTTCTTTCTCTGCTCATGTCCAGCTTTCCATCATACTATCTATGTAGTTTCTCCTCATATTTGTGTGTGCGCGTGCGCTCGCACGCTCCATTCGAGATTGGTGACAGCAATTTGCACACAACCACCCACAATGGCAGCAGCGTGACCAACCCGTCGTGGAGAGTTTTGCCAGTTCGCCTCTTGTTTTACCTACCGGTGTTCTTCTCCCCACTCCCTCGGAAGCCACATTTTTTACTCTACTGTGGATGCCATCTAGAGGCATGCCGAGACCACGGGCGACCTCCACAGTGTTGTGTATCCTTCCGCTCCTCTCGTCCTCGTGTGATGCTAACCGTCTGCGCGTGTGTCATGACCCGTTTGCGAGATCTAAGAGAGGGGATGAGAGGATCGGGATGAGGGAGGAGGACGAGGGTAGGTGAGAGCGAGCGAGAGAGGAAGAGTAAGCACGAAGGAAATGGTTCATTCAATTCTCGATGCTCTCTCCGTCCACACACACACATACAAGTAAGCCATGCGACAGTTGGCACCCCCACTCCTGACTATGGGCCCGGCTCACCCCGCTGGCCAGGTCGTGCAGTTGCAGGTTCAGAACTCTAAACTGCATTTCTTTAGTCTGCTGTTGATTGATCTGCAGGCGTGACATTTGCCCCCGCTCGAGCAGTAGCTTCTTCTTCTTCCCAGAGCTGTGCGCCGGGGTAGTGTTGCCGCATGACGATGTAGTCCTCCCAGGTCGTAGCCGCAGGCGGCATGGAGCTCATTGCACTTGCACTTGTACCACTAGAGTGTTCCCCTTTTTCATCATGCAGCGGTCCAGGATGGCCACCGGAGCACGCTCGTCGGTGGTGAGGTCCGGGATCTTGGGCAGCTCGGCGAAGAGGGGGTATAGTCTGGGACGAAAGGCTTGAGCTGGGAGAAGTGGAATACCGGATGGATGCGGCTATCTTCGGGCAGTTGCAAGCGGTATGCCAGGGTGCCGATGCGCTCCAGCACGGTGAACATGCCGAAGAACTTGAATGCAAGCTTCTTGCATGGACGATTGGCGATGGAGGATTGCGCGTAGGGTTGAAGCTTGAGGAGAACTTGCTCGCCCACATCGAAGGCGCATTTGGCGCGATGACGATCAGCCTGCTTCTTGAAGCGACCCTGGGCGCATTCAAGCTGAGCACGAAGCAGCGCGGTGTGGGTCGCCCAGTCGATCTCGTTGGGGGGTGCGTTCACGGGAATGTTGGTGCTGGTCGCGGGAAGGCCCCCCAAATTGGGTTCTCGCCCATATAGAGCCTTGAAGGGAGAGCCATTGAGCGAGGCATGATGGGAGGAGTTGTACCAGAATTCGGTTGCTGAGAGCCACCGCGCCATTGCTTGGACGCATCATGGACGGCGCATCGGAGGTGCATCTCCAAACAATGGTTCACGCGCTCCATTTGGCCATAGGTCTGGGGGTGGTACGCCATGGAGTACAACAACTTGGTGCCCGCCGCGGCGAGAATTTCCTGCCACATCGTGCTGGTGAACACCTTGTCGCGGTCGAAGATGATGGAATGTGGCACGCCATGGAGTTTGATGATATTGTCCCAGAAGGCGCGGGCGACGTGAGCAGCGGTGAAGGGATGCCAGAGAGGGACAAAGTGCACGTACTTGGTGAGGCGATCCACGACCACCATGATCATGTCGTGGCCATCTGACTTGGGTAGCCCTTCAACAAAATCCATGGTGATGTCGTGCCAGGGCTCTTGCGGAATGGGAAGCGGTTGGATCTTGCCCGTAGGATGAGTTTGCTCGTGCTTGGCACGCTGACGAATGCTGCATTGCTTGACGAAATCCTTGACGGCACGCTTCAAGCCGGTCCAGGCAAAGAGCTTGCGGATGCGCTGATAGGTGGCGGTGGCAGTAGAGTGCCCTCCCACCATGCTGTGGTGTAGCGCGGAGATCAGCTTGATCTGGAGCGTAGTGTTAGCGCTGATCCAGAGCCGCCCGCGCTGGCGGGTCAGCCCTTGCTGCAGAGTGCGGCCCTGGTCGTCGGTGTCGCAGAGAGCCAACTTGGTGAGTAGCTCTTGGGCGTCTGCGTCCGTCTCGTATGAATTGGCCACCTCTTGTAGCCACTGGGGCTGGCACACCTAGAGCGCGTCGAGGGCCAGTAAGTGCCCCACCCTAGAGAGCGTGTCGGCCGCTCCGTTTCCCGTGCCCTTCTTATAGAGGAACGTGAACTGCAGCCCCACCACCTTGGACATGGCCCTGCGCTGCAGATCCGTGACGATCTGCTGATCGCCCAAGGAACACAGGCTCTTGTGATTGATGACGATCTCAAACGGTGCATGCTAGAGGTATGGGCGCCACTTGTCAATCGCCATCATCACGGCGAGGAACTCCTTCTCGTACGCTGAGAGCTTCTGGTTTCGCATGCCAAGTGCCTTGCTCAGGTAGGCGACGGGGTGGCTGTCCTGCACCAGCATGGCGCCAAGACCTGTGTCGCACACGTCGATCTTGATGTATGGGCGCTTGAAGTCTGGGAGTGCCAGAACGGGCGTGCTCACCATCGCCTTCTTCAACAACTCAAACGCGGTCTACGCCTTGTCGTCCCAGAGGAATCCCTTCTTGGTGAGAAGGCGCGTCAGGGGCTCCGCAATAATGCCGTAGTGTGGCACGAACTTGCGGTAGTAGCCCGTGAGGCTGAGGAAGCCGCAGAGCTCTGTGGGCGTCGTGGGCATGGGCCAGGCACTAATGGCGCTGGTCTTGCTGGAATCAGCGGCGACACCATTCTTGGAGATAACATGCCCCAGGTACTCGATCTCCAGCTAGGCGAACGAGCATTTGGAGGCCTTGGCGTAGAGCTGGTGCGCCCGCAGCAGGTCGAGGATAGTGCGCAAGTTTTCCTCGTGTTCCTGTAAATCATTACTGAAGACCAAGATGTCATCACTACAAAAAAAAGACACATCCGTGACATTTTGGGACGAACGGAATTTTTTCTGTCATACTTATGACACTTCTATGATGATAATTGTGACAAAACCCTGTATCATCTGTCACATCCCTAGCTTCTGGTGCTGCCTAGTGTGTGCATCATGTTTAAATTCAAATGAAATTTGAATTGAGGGATTTTCTAAGCCTCAGAAACCTTCTAAAAATGATGATCAACATTAAAAATTGCTTCAAATGCTTCCAAGGAAATGTTCCTTTTCAGCTTTGAAAAATATTGGCAAGAATAAAATGCAAACCAATATTTTTGGAGTGACTGAAACATTTATTTTGGGGCCTTTGAATTAATTCAATAACTATTTGCATTGGATATATATTTGATATATAAATAATATATGTCCAATAATACTGGAACATTTTTATGTGGTTTGGTATATTTTAGCTCTAGCCACATAACTATTTTCAGGATTTTATAAAATGGTTTAGTATTTTACTAAACTAAAACAACACAGAACAAAATAGATAAATAAAAACAGAAATAGAAAGAGCAGAGGACTACCTGGCGCTCACCTCAGCCCACTTACCTGGCCCAGCTCCTCCAGCGCGGCCCAGCCCACCCTTTTTCCTGTCGTCTTCCTCCCCTCGCACCGAAGCAGCTCGGTGGCGAGCGCTGGCGATGCCCCGGCCACCTCCTGCTTGCCGCCTTCCCCTCGTCGCCCTGGACTCCATCCGCGACGCCACGCAGCCCCTGGCCCTTCTCACTCCCTCTGTACTCCTTCCCCCCCTTCTCTGCTCTCTCCCGCAGCACCACCGACACGCCACCATCCCCGCCGACGCCGATTGCCGCAGCCACCGGCCACCCCTCGCCCTCCCGCTGAGCTCAGGAGCTCCGCCACTCCGTCCTCGACCCACCTCACCGAGCCACGCCCCTCCAGAAGCCCCCGAACGACCTCACCGGGCTCGTCTTCTACCTCGGACCCGCCGGCCATCACCGTCAAATTCGTCGGCTCCGGACCCTCCCCGACCTCGCCGAGCGTTCCGTCGTCATCGCGGTGAGCCCCGTCGTGTTTCCCCTCTCTCCATTCGCTCGCCCCTATGATGCACCCGCCGTCTCACCGCAACCGGAGCTCGCTGCCGCCGGCCATGTTGCCGTCGTGGCCATGGCTTGTTTCGGTCGCGTCCGAGCACGGCTTTGAGCTCGTGGGGCTCACAGGAAGCCCATGCGCAGCTCAGCTTGTCCAAAACCCCACCAGGGCCTCGCGCCCGTTACCACCCGAATTCCGGCGCCGCCGCGAGCTCCGTTCCGACGAGCCCCGGCGTCCCCGCAGCCTCCCACCTACCCCATCAGATGCGGGAGAGCCCGGGCTACGCCCCGGTGCCCTCAGCGCGCGAATCCGATGCCCTAACGCAAGTCCGGCGTGCCCCCGCCGTGCTCCGTGGTCGTCGCCGGCGAAACTCCGGCGGGAGCTGACGTGGCTCCGTCATTAGGAGCTAATCCAACCAACTAAACCACCAACAGCCACTGACAGTAGGCCCCACCCCTGGTCAAACCCCAGTCAGCACTGGGTTTGACCGGGATTAGTTCCTGAGTCACTGACCAGTGGACCCCACTGGTCAGGTTTGACCTGGGGCGCCCAGTTGACTCTGCTGACGTCACAGTGACGTGGTGCTGACGCCATAAATCATTTCTGGATTTATTATTATTTTAGGAAATTTCAGAAAATGCCCTAAACTTCAATAAATCATAGAAATTCAACCGTAACCCCAAATTAAATAATTTATATATGAAAAATTATCAGAAAAATTCAAGGAATCCATCTGTACCATTTTCATGCATGTTAGAACAACTTATAGGTGCTGTTTAGCACAAATCATATTAATGGCATTTGAATAATCACATATGGAGTTTGAATTTGAATCTTGTATTCAAACCAACCCCATTTAATCTGTTGCTAGTTGCATTAGCTCAAAACACATTCATATTGCCATGTCATAAGCATGCATCATATTGTGCATTGCATTGATTGTATTTCTTCTTTGTTGCCGGTATCTGTTCCCTCCCGGTAGACGATGTACCGATGATGTGATCGTTGACACTGATGAAGACTCAATGTTATCTTCAGAAGTGCCAGGCAAGCAAAACCCCCTTGTTCATTCCGATAAAATCCCACTCTCTCGCTCCTGCTCTCTTTTACTGCATTAGGACAACACCGATTCAACTGTTACATGCTGCGGTAGCTGAACCCCTTTATCCTTTGCATGACCTGTCATTGCCACAGTAAATAGATGAAACCCACTAGCATGAGTAGGAGTTGTTTGAGCCCTGTTGTGCCTACTCATTCATGCTTGTTTGTCATGCCTGCTACTGCTTAGAGTTGAGTCAGGTCTGATTCATCGGGGATGAATCAGAGGCGTGTGAACATGTCCTACTGTGTGTGAGCTAAGTGTGTGAACACGATTTGGTAAAGGTAGCGGTGAGAGGCCATGTAGGAGTACATGGTGGGTTGTCTCATTGAAGCCGTCCTTAGGAACTGAGTCCTGTGTTTGTGATCCATGATTCAGCTACTACCATACATTGGGCCCTGAAATATGACCCCGCTCGACTTATTATTCACCCAAGTCCTCTGTCCAGGAGTTGCAAGTAGTTTCTGGTGTTTGTAGTATGCTGGAGGCCGTGCATAGCGCTGACCGGAGGGGTGGGCTGTGATGCGGTAGGCACGTGGCCGGGTATACCGGGCGCCCGTTTGGTGTCACGGAACCCTGTTCACATCGTTTGGGGCTGTGAGCGAAACTCCGGCCGGATCTCCTCATGGATGGAACCCGAATAGGCGATAAACCTGGACTAGAGACTTGAGTGTTTAGGTAGGTCGTGGTCTACACCCACGTCGGCTTTCGCTTGAAGTCTGCCGAGCACATGTCGTGTGCAGACGCTAAGTGGTGGAAACATGTATGAAGAAGTACACCCCTGCAGGGTTAACATCATCTATTCGAATAGCCGTGTCCGTGGTAAAGGACTTCTGGGTTGCTTATATCAGTTCATAGACAAGTGAAAGTGGATACTCTAAAATACGCAAGATAAGCGTGAGTGCTATGGATGGCGTTCCCGTATGGAGACGGGAGCGGATCCATAGTGGTGTATTGATATGGTGAATATGTGGACTCGTGTGCGCCACCTCAAAAGAGTTACTTGCGGTCGTAGTTTAGGATAGCCACCGAGTCAAAGCTGGCTTGCTGCAGTTAAACCCCACCATCCCCTTGGTTGATAATGATGCATATGTAGTTAGTTCTGATGTAAGTCTTGCTGGGTACATTTGTACTCACGTTTGCCTATTTTATGTTTTTGCAGAGAGACTTCGGTCTCACTAGTAGTTCCGCGTGGACTTCGACGTTTAGCTTGTTACCTCAGCTACGATCTTGTGCCCCGGCAGGATCTGGTAGATAGTCAGGCTTCTCAGCCTTTTCCATTTATAGATGTCTGTACCCAGACATGATAGCTTCCATTTGTGCTTTGATTTGTATGCTCTGAATGTTGGGTCGTGAGACCCCTGTTTGTAATATCTCGCTCCTCGGAGCCTATTGAATACTTACTTGTGTCGTAGAGTCATGTTGTGATGCCTTGTTGTATTTGCACATATCAAGCATATTGTGTGTATGATTGAAATGCTTGGTATGTGTGGGATCTGACTATCTAGTTGTTTATCCTTAGTAGCCTCTCTTACCGGGAAATGTCTCCTAGTGTTTCCACCGAGCCAGGGTAGCTTGCTACTGCTCCGGAACACTTAGCTGGCCGGCATGTGTCCTTCTTCGTTCCTGTGTCTGTCCCTTCGGGGAAATGTCACGCGATGGATACCGGAGTCCTGTTAGCCCTCTACAGCCCGGTTCACCGGAGTCCTGCTAGCCCAGTGCTACAGCCTGGATTCACTCGTTGATGACCGACACGTTCGATGCTGGGTCATGGATGCCTGTCCCTGTAAGTTTGTGCCACTTTGGGTTTACGACTAGCCATGTCAGCCCGGGCTCCTTATCATATGGATGCTAGCGACACTATCATATACGTGTGCCAAAAGGCGCAAACGGTCCCGAGCAAAGGTAAGGTGACACCGTGGGAATACCGTGCGTGAGGCCGCAAAGTGATATGAGGTGTTACATGCTAGATCGATGTGGCATTGAGTCAGGGTCCTGACAGCGTTGGTATCAGAGCTTGACTGCCTGTAGGATTACCGAGCCAAACTGGTCGAAGTTGAGTCTAGAAATTCTTTAGTTATATAAGGGAATTGATTGTGAGATGGAACGTAAGGATCTTTTACTCCTTATACCTTATGCCCTTCTGATCTGAGTCATCTTATCTTTCCTACGGGGATTAAGAACTAGGCTATCTCTTCTTTCTATCAGGATCACGTGTTACTAATCCGTAGACTTATAAGATTGTTGGATTTAAGCTTGAGTTCAGTTCCTACGACTTCTGTATGTTAACTGTTGATCTCGAAACCTTGATATTGTACTTCCGAGTGGTTATGCCACCATTTTTTGTGAATGTCTCAAATCTTTTCTGAGCATTTACAGCCGTTATGCTGTCCGAGTCATCCTAGGTTTCTAAACAGTCTGATGCATTTGCAAATTCCTTCCTCCCGTTTCGATGTTCCTTTGGGCCAGATTAACCACACTAATCGGTGAGTTGAGGTACTCTGTTGCCTTGACATATATGTTGGAGATAGTATTATGACCCTAGGTGTCTTAGGGGATCATCTAGTGGTCTAGCCATGATCTGTGTTTCCAGTGTGATGATTCTGGCCTTTATTCTCGAAAGCATCCCGTGATGCCACTTAGTAGTAGGCATTCTACTCCTGGGTTCTGAACCCGAGATTCACTCTACCTACTTCATGTTGATAGTAATTGCTAGTGCCTTTAGGATATTAGTAACCTTTGCGATAGTCCTTGAAGTCCGTGGTATCTTCTTCTTCCAAATACCATGAACTACTTATGGCAGAAGTTCCTCGTTGAACTGAAATATCACAACAGGATTATTCTTGATGAGTTCTCCATTATATATTGTGGCTCTGCCAGTTCTACTTTTCTGCATGGGTTATCCGGAAGAAATATGTTGAACTTCGTTCGACATACTAGTCCATGCATCCACAACTCAGAAAAAACATATGTTCTTTTGAGTTGTCCCCCTTTAGTTGTCTTTTGACTGTCGTCTATCAATTGATAGTCAAGAGTATGCGTGCGTTCATTCATCGATGCCTATCACTCTTGTGGTCCGTCAAGCCATTCTATTCCGGAATGACTAGGAGAAACAAACTCCAGTACCTCATCCGTATCCAGTATCGGGTCAAAGAAGTTGTATTTCGCAGATCAAATGCCAATCCAGCTTTTGGTTCTGTTCTACCTTGGAGTATTACCATCTTTATATCGGGATTGTTATAGGAATTGCACACCATCCTATGAACTCTTGGTACAGTGATACCTCTTGCCATCCTTGTTCATTCCTCGGTTCCTGTGTTATTGCAACAGGAGTTCCGACAAGTGAATCGTGATGTGTGAACTCAATACTCCTAGCAACCTTGTTGCTTGGTAGTTAAATGGACGATAACCTCATTCTTAGCGTGTTGATTATTGAATCGTCACCCTAAGACTGATCGTACTACCTAGTCCCTATTTCTGGTGCACTCCTCGACCAATGAGTTAGGAATTATTTCAAGTCCTCACTCATTTGATCATGTCGTCTTGCCCTCAAAAGCAAGATTGTCCTCAAGCTTAGTAACATACCGGTGGTTCGTGACTTTCCAAATATCTTCTTGGAAGTGTTACCGGGTTGTTTCCTGACTGTTATGTTGAGCTCGTGATCAAGTTGGTTTCTTGTGAACCACCCTTTCTCCAAGAATCTGTGTTAGATATCCCTGAGCTAGTTGGCTAAGCTAGACAACAACTTGGAGAGTTGGAAGATAAAAGCTTTCCTGACTTAGTTCGTTCCAAAGGGATATTCTTGTGTAGTGTGTGTTGAAGAAAGATGATATTTTCATCGACTGACCCTCGTGATCAGTTAATGGACCTATCATCTTGTCCAACCTTTGATTTGGGTGTGGGCTATCGTCAAATCAAATCAGAACCAACGATGTTCGTAATATTGTCTTACTCGTGGATTTTCCTCGAGCATACACCATTACATCTTTTGGTCTGACCAATGCTATCACCTTGTTCACCAAGTCGTGGAATTCCATCTTCATGGAAATCTCGATGATTTGTTGTTGAGCCCATCAACATTATTTTATCTTCTCCAAGATCTTGTTGGACAATAAGTTAGTGTTGGAAACTTTTGAAAGCATTTTCTTCATGCTAGCTCATGAAGTATTTGTTTGATGAAAGGAGTGACTTCCTCTTATACACGTGCATTTGGTGCAAGTTGCCGCCGTGAATTTGAGAAAGTTAGTTTTGCTTCCTCTGGAATCATCCCAAGTCAGTCATACACATGTGCGAAGTATTCTGTGGTTTGGAGACTTGCAACCTCCATTCTATATGTGTCCCTAGCACACCAAGCCACTGATTGATTTGTTCAAGGTTAATAAGTTCTAAGTGCTAGTCCCGAAGGTACCAGACGGATTTGTACAAAACTTCGATATCCTCGATGATGGTTCCCCAACTAGAACTCGGTAGTGTTTTATTATAAGACTACTCTGTGGTCATGCTTGTCTTGGACAGCGTGTTCACATGTTTGTAGCAGAACCAACTCATGTTTTGGAGCTTACTATCGTAGTTCATTCCCCGAGAATCTCGCAACGTCGTTTAGTCGATTTGTGTTGCAAACTTTCATTTTCTTCCTAGACTCGATGAGTCTGGAATATCCTGACACCAACCAGATCTGAATCTCAGGCAGATATGATGGTTGGAACATTTCCCAAGAACTGTAATAGCGGTCCCTCGGAAACCGGTAAAGTGGATGTCGTGACCAACACACCCAGCCGGAAGACCTGTTATTATAATATCTTGATTGAGGAAGTTGGCCACCTCCCCATAAGGATCTCGTAGAACTTATTCTAGTAGTTGTTCCTTATGGATTCTTGTGCTCCCGAAGTCCGACCTTTTACTTGATGTTCTAGATATCAAACCATAATTATCTACGGATTATGCTAGCACATCAAGGAGAACATTAGAAGCGGAGTGCTAAATGTCTCTCAGTCGATCATCCAGATTTTGTTTCCTTGGCCTCGCTAAGGTGAAATCTGAGAAGGTGTTATCTTCCTTTGCATCTGCATCTTCCACAGGTATTCATCATGGTAGTAAGTTGTGTTGCCAGGATCCTTGACACGGATGTTGGTAAAACCCTGATGAATATGGAAATGCTCAAGTTCTTGAGAGCACGCGCAAGCGCTAGGTGTTATCATCGGCACTAACTGGGATTCCTCTCAGTTTCCTCGATTATGCTATAACCTTGAAACAGTGAATTCACTCTCTATTGTTGGGTTCTTCCCCAGTTACCAGAATCATTCCCAGCATTTGCATTCTGTTCCCAGCTTGCACCGCCATTGTGCCATTCTACCATGGGTCTCTTCCATTTCCGGTGGTAAGCAAAATCATCCATTACGTTGTCTTCAACAAGGTAATCCACATCATCCAAGTCCGAGTATGCCATTCTACCGACCCCCTCCAAACGATCGCTCGAGAATTGCCTTAGGCTGGTTTAAACAGTCTCAATGATCTCTGAATCAAAGGTAATTCTTTTTGCCACTTAAGGGGATATTTCTACGAGTCACGGTTCCTAAGGTGTCTCGTTATGGTATCATGGAAACTCAACTCCTCGCTACGTTGACAACCATTCACCACCCTCTTAGGTGTGGAATTGTTGTCTACCTAGTGAACCCTCGTCATTTGTTCCACTCCATCCCTCTAGATGTGTGTTTTGTGTCTTAGCTCGAGTGGTGTTACTATGCCTCATTCTGCGAGTTGATCCTAAGTTGTTCGAGCTTCGAGAAGATCGATCCTTCTAGAGTCTCCTTCTCCTCTCGTGGTCGTGTTAGCTGGAGTTCTCAGAGCAAGATTCGAGACAATGATGGTGATCGAATCAACGTTCATTTGAAGTGCACCCTGGATCGTGAAGATTATGTTAGTTGGCGTTTTCCCTTCGTCTTACCCTACGCTTGAATCTCGGGACGAGATTCTTGTTTAGTGGGGGCGAGTTGTCACATCCCTAGCTTCTGGTGCTGCCTAGTGTGTGCATCATGTTTAAATTCAAATGAAATTTGAATTGAGGGATTTTCTAAGCCTCAGAAACCTTCTAAAAATGATGATCAACATTAAAAATTGCTTCAAATGCTTCCAAGGAAATGTTCCTTTTCAGCTTTGAAAAATATTGGCAAGAATAAAATGCAAACCAATATTTTTGGAGTGACTGAAACATTTATTTTGGGGCCTTTGAATTAATTCAATAACTATTTGCATTGGATATATATTTGATATATAAATAATATATGTCCAATAATACTGGAACATTTTTATGCGGTTTGGTATATTTTAGCTCTAGCCACATAACTATTTTCAGGATTTTATAAAATGGTTTAGTATTTTACTAAACTAAAACAACACAGAACAAAATAGATAAATAAAAACAGAAATAGAAAGAGCAGAGGACTACCTGGCGCTCACCTCAGCCCACTTACCTGGCCCAGCTCCTCCAGCGCGGCCCAGCCCACCCTTTTTCCTGTCGTCTTCCTCCCCTCGCACCGAAGCAGCTCAGTGGCGAGCGCTGGCGATGCCCCGGCCACCTCCTGCTTGCCGCCTTCCCCTCGTCGCCCTGGACTCCGTCCGCGACGCCATGCAGCCCCTGGCCCTTCTCACTCCCTCTGTACTCCTTCCCCCCTTCTCTGCTCTCTCCCGCAGCACCACCGACACGCCACCATCGCCGCCGACGCCGATTGCCGCAGCCACCGGCCACCCCTCGCCCTCCCGCTGAGCTCAGGAGCTCCGCCACTCCGTCCTCGACCCACCTCACCGAGCCACGCCCCTCCAGAAGCCCCCGAACGACCTCACCGGGCTCGTCTTCTACCTCGGACCCGCCGGCCATCACCGTCAAATTCGTCGGCTCCGGACCCTCCCCGACCTCGCCGAGCGTTCCGTCGTCATCGCGGTGAGCCCCGTCGTGTTTCCCCTCTCTCCATTCGCTCGCCCCTATGATGCACCCGCCGTCTCACCGCAACCGGAGCTCGATGCCGTCGGCCATGTTGCCATCGCGGCCATGGCTTGTTTCGGTCGCGTCCGAGCACGGCTTTGAGCTCGTGGGGCTCACAGGAAGCCCATGCGCAGCTCAGCTTGTCCAAAACCCCACCGGGGCCTCGCGCCCGTCACCACCCGAACTCCGGCGCTGCCGCGAGCTCCATTCCGACGAGCCCCGGCGTCCCCGCAGCCTCCCACCTACCCCATCAGATGCGGGAGAGCCCGGGCTACGCCCCGGTGCCCTCAGCGCGCGAATCCGATGCCCTAACGCAAGTCCGGCGTGCCCCCGCCGTGCTCCGTGGTCGTCGCCGGCGAAACTCCGACGGGAGCTGACGTGGCTCCGTCATTAGGAGCTAATCCAACTAACTAAACCACTAACAGCCACTGACAGTAGGCCCCACCCCTGGTCAAACCCCAGTCAGCACTGGGTTTGACCGGGATTAGTTCCTGAGTCACTGACCAGTGGACCCCACTGGTCAGGTTTGACCTGGGGCGCCCAGTTGACTCTGCTGACGTCACAGTGACGTGGTGCTGACGCCATAAATCATTTCTGGATTTATTATTATTTTAGGAAATTTCAGAAAATGCCCTAAACTTCAATAAATCATAGAAATTCAACCGTAACCCCAAATTAAATAATTTATATATGAAAAATTATCAGAAAAATTCAAGGAATCCATCTGTACCATTTTCATGCATGTTAGAACAACTTATAGGTGCTGTTTAGCACAAATCATATTAATGGCATTTGAATAATCACATATGGAGTTTGAATTTGAATCTTGTATTCAAACCAACCCCATTTAATCTGTTGCTAGTTGCATTAGCTCAAAACACATTCATATTGCCATGTCATAAGCATGCATCATATTGTGCATTGCATTGATTGTATTTCTTCTTTGTTGCCGGTATCTGTTCCCTCCCGGTAGACGATGTACCGACGATGTGATCGTTGACACTGATGAAGACTCAATGTTATCTTCAGAAGTGCCAGGCAAGCAAAACCCCCTTGTTCATTCCGATAAAATCCCACTCTCTCGCTCCTGCTCTCTTTTACTGCATTAGGACAACACCGATTCAACTGTTACATGCTGCGGTAGCTGAACCCCTTTATCCTTTGCATGACCTGTCATTGCCACAGTAAATAGATGAAACCCACTAGCATGAGTAGGAGTTGTTTGAGCCCTGTTGTGCCTAATCATTCATGCTTGTTTGTCATGCCTGCTACTGCTTAGAGTTGAGTCAGGTCTGATTCATCGGGGATGAATCAGAGGCATGTGAACATGTCCTACTGTGTGTGAGCTAAGTGTGTGAACACGATTTGGTAAAGGTAGCGGTGAGAGGCCATGTAGGAGTACATGGTGGGTTGTCTCATTGAAGCCGTCCTTAGGAACCGAGTCCTGTGTTTGTGATCCATGATTCAGCTACTACCATACATTGGGCCCTAAAATATGACCCCGCTCGACTTCTTATTCACCCAAGTCCTCTGTCCAGGAGTTGCAAGTAGTTTCTGGTGTTTGTAGTATGCTGGAGGCCGTGCACAGCGCTGACCGGAGGGGTGGGCTGTGATGCGGTAGGCACATGGCCGGGTATACCGGGCGCCCGTTTGGTGTCACGGAACCCTGTTCACATCGTTTGGGGCTGTGAGCGAAACTTCGGCCGGATCTCCTCTTGGATGGAACCCGAATAGGCGATAAACCTGGACTAGAGACTTGAGTGTTTATGTAGGTCGTGGTCTACACCCACGTTGGCTTTCGCTTGAAGTCTGGCGAGCACATGTCGTGTGCAGACGCTAAGTGGTGGAAACATGTATGAAGAAGTACACCCCTGCAGGGTTAACATCATCTATTCGAATAGCCGTGTCCGTGGTAAAGGACTTCTGGGTTGCTTATATCAGTTCATAGACAAGTGAAAGTGGATACTCTAAAATACGCAAGATAAGCGTGAGTGCTATGGATGGCGTTCCCGTAGGGAAACGGGAGCGGATCCATAGTGGTGTATTGATATGGTGAATATGTGGACTCGTGTGCGCCACCTCAAAAGAGTTACTTGCGGTCGTAGTTTAGGATAGCCACCGAGTCAAAGCTGGCTTGCTGCAGTTAAACCCCACCATCCCCTTGGTTGATAATGATGCATATGTAGTTAGTTCTGATGTAAGTCTTGCTGGGTACATTTGTACTCACGTTTGCCTATTTTATGTTTTTGCAGAGAGACTTCGGTCTCACTAGTAGTTCCGCGTGGACTTCGACGTTTAGCTTGTTACCTCAGCTACGATCTTGTGCCCCGGCAGGATCTGGTAGATAGTCAGGCTTCTCAGCCTTTTCCATTTATAGATGTCTGTACCCAGACATGATAGCTTCCGTTTGTTCTTTGATTTGTATGCTCTGAATGTTGGGTCGTGAGACCCCTGTTTGTAATATCTCGCTCCTCGGAGCCTATTGAATACTTACTTGTGTCGTAGAGTCATGTTGTGATGCCTTGTTGTATTTGCACATATCAAGCATATTGTGTGTATGATTGAAATGCTTGGTATGTGTGGGATCTGACTATCTAGTTGTTTATCCTTAGTAGCCTCTCTTACCGGGAAATGTCTCCTAGTGTTTCCACCGAGCCAGGGTAGCTTGCTACTGCTCCGGAACACTTAGGCTGGCCGGCATGTGTCCTTCTTCGTTCCTGTGTCTGTCCCTTCGGGGAAGTGTCACGCGATGGATACCGGAGTCCTGTTAGCCCGCTACAGCTCGGTTCACCGGAGTCCTGCTAGCCCAGTGCTACAGCCTGGATTCACTCGCTGATGACCGACACGTTCGATGCTGGGTCATGGATGCCTGTCCCTGTAAGTTTGTGCCACTTTGGGTTTACGACTAGCCATGTCAGCCCGGGCTCCTTATCATATGGATGCTAGCGACACTATCATATACGTGTCCCAAAAGGCGCAAACGGTCCCGGGCAAAGGTAAGGCGACACCCGTGGGAATACCGTGCGTGAGGCCGCAAAGTGATATGAGGTGTTACATGCTAGATCGATGTGGCATTGAGTCAGGGTCCTGACATCATCATAGATGTGGTGGGCTCCTACTTCTATGACAAAAAATCATGACAGATGGGCTTTTCGTCCTGGGCGGTCCGGAGACGCAGCTGCATGACATTCTTTGGGCCGTCCATAACAGAAAAAACCGTGGTAGAAGCGAGGGCGAGGAACATATTGGGGTGTTCCCGGTTATGGTGGGTGGTCGGGGCCGAGCGATGCGCATTTCTCTTGTACACGTACGCACGTGTGTGCGAGGCGTTGGGCTCTAACTGAACCCGAGCGAGGCATTGGGCTCTAACTGAACCCGAGCGATCAATCGATGGCTGTTAACTGAACCTGATCGAGCGATTCCTTCACTACTGCTGCTAACTGAAGCAGATCGATGCTTCCTCTGGATGAACAGTGAGTGTTGCTGGGGGGGTTGGATGAACAGTGAGCAGTGGAGGTGGATGAACAAGACCCGTGGTGTTTCCTCTGGATGTACAGGACCCCGATCGATCGAGCCGGTTGGGGCTGGATGAACAGGACCCCGTGGAGGGCTGGATGAACAGGACGACCCCGTGGAGGGCTGGATGAACAGTAGACGGTGGAGGGGTGGATGAACAGTAGCCCGTGGAGGGGTGGTTGAACAGGAGCCCGTGGAGAGGGGTGGTTGAACAGTAGCCGGTGGAGAAGCGCGCGGTGGAGGCTGGATGAACAGGAGCCCGTGGATGAACAGTCGCAGGTGGAGGCTGGAGGAGGTCGACGGTGGATGAACAGTAGCCCGTGGAGGCTGGAGGAGGTTGAAGGTGGAGATGAACAGTATCCCGCGGAGTCCCGTTTTGCGGTACGCCACACCCCTCCCGATGAACAGGACCCCCGTTTCGACTGTAGCACTCCAACTCAAGTCCGTTTCCTCTGTTTTGCGGTATGCCACACCCCTCCCGATCAATAGGACCCTGTTTTGACCGTAGGAGGTCCAACACAAGTCCGTTTCCTCCGTTTTGCAGTACGCTAGACCCCTCCTGATGAACATGATCCCGTTTCGAACGTGGCCGGTCGAACACAAGGCCGTTTCCTCCGTTCTGCGGTGCGCCAGGCCTCGTTTCCATCGCCTGTTCCATCCAATCCGGCTGACTCCCATGCATTCTGTTGCCTCCCGATGAACACGACGCATTCCATTGCCTCCCCATGAACACGACGCATTCTGTTGCCTCCCCATGAACACGATGACGATGTAGTTTCTCTGTTCCGACCCAGCCATGTACACGAACCCTGGCCGTATGTATGTGTGAGTAGGCATTCAAGACCCCGCCCATATGTACGTACGTGGCCGTATTTACTTCTTGCACCCTGGCCATTGTACGTACGTGTACATGCTACGTGCGCGCCTCTACTACAACACGTGCGCGCCTCTACATCAACCAGTATGTACGTACACATTCGCGACCAGAATGACAACCGACCAGGTGGGCCCTGACTGTCAGGCAATTCCTTGTGTGCGAAGATGTAGCTGGTGGGTCCCAGCAGTCAGGGTGGCGAATCATTTTTTTTCGGACGCACTTCCTTGCATGCGAAGATGTAGCTGGTGGGTCCCAGCAGTCAGGGGGCGAATCATTTTTTTGCCCGTAATATGGACGCACTTCCTTGCGTGCGAAGATGTAGCTGGTAGGTCCCAGCAGTCAGGGGGGAAATGTTTTTTTCGTGAAATACGATGGCCCGCCCGGTGGGTCCCTGCTGTCATGTGGAGGAATCATTATTTTCTGCGTAATAAGGAGGCACTTCCTTGCTGTGGCCATGGACCTAGATGTCAGCCCTCTCCACGTATAGTCCACATTCAATGGAAGTCGTTCCTTAACCACATTGACCACATCATGCCGACAACACCAGGGCGGTGGACGACGGCGAGGCCTAGGAAGGGGACGACGCGGAGCCAGGGAAGATGCGGCAGTGGAAGCCCGCGCGGAGAGGAGTACGAGGGTTCACTGGTTCGGCTGCAGTGTGATGCTGCCGTCGCTGCATAGCCTGGTCAGCGGTGGGAATAGTAGGGGCGGTGAGGCCTCCGCGGCAGCACAGCCGGCCGCGGGAGGTAGGAGCATGCGGCATGACCGGTGCTGCTTTGGGCGGCTGGAGCAAGAAGACCAAAGGTTGAAGAAGCACTATGGTCGTTGGATGGACATCGTACGATCACTGGAGCTAGAATCGTTCATATTGACTAAGTTGACAAAGCCCTCCGTCCCCGTCAACTTAGTAGGCCCACAAGTCAGCCTCCCACCAAGGTGGGTCCCAGCTAGCAGGGGGTATTCATTTTTTTTGTGCGTAATAAGAAGGCACTTCTGGTGGGTCCAAGCTGACAGCGGGGGGAACGTTTTTCCACGAAACACGGTGGCCCATCCAGTGGGTCCCAGCAGTCAGGGGAAACGTTTTTTTTTCGAAATAAGGTGGCTCGTCTGGTGGGTCCCTGCTGTTAGGTGGAGGAATAATTAGTTTGCGCGTAATAATGAGGTACTTCCTTGCTGTGGTCGTGGACCCAGCTATCAGCCTCTCCACGTACAGTACTCTTTTGATGGAAGCCGTTCATTGACCACGTTGACCACGCCGCGCTGAGAGCACCAGGGCGGTGGACGACGGCGAGTCCTAGGAAGGGGACGATGCGGAGCCGGGGAAGACGCAGCAGTGGAAGCCCGCACGGAGAGGAGTACGAGGGTTCACTGGTTCGGCTGCGGTGTGAGGTTGCCATCGCCGAAGAATAACAGGGGGTGTGGGTGAGTAGAGGGATGGCCTGGCTAGCGGTGGGAGTAGTACGGGGCGGTGAGCCCTCTGCGGCATCACAGCCGGCCATGGGGGGAAGGAGCACACGGCACGACCGGTGCTGCTTTGGGAGGATGGAGCAAGAAGACCAGAGGTTGAATAAGCACTAGGGCCGTTGGATGGACATTGTACGGTCACTGCAGCTAGAATCGTTTATATTGACTAAGTTCACAAAGCCCTCCGTCCCCGTCAACTTAGTAGGCCCACAGGTCATCCTGCCACTATACTGGGTCCTAGCTAACAGGGGGAGTATTCATTTTTTTTGTGCGTAATAAGGAGGCACTTCCTACGTCCAAAGATATAGCTGGTGGGCCTGAGCTGTCAGTGGCGGTAACGTTTTTTCGTGAAATACAGAGGCCCTTCCGGTGGGTCCCTGATGTGAGGTGGAGGAATTATTATTTTGCATGTAATAAGGAGGCATTTCCTTGCGTGCGACCATGGACCTAGTTGTCGGCCTCTCCACGTACAGTCCACTTCAGATGCATGTCGGTCGTTGACCATGTTGACCAGGCCGCGCCGAGAGCACTAGGGTGGTGGACGACGGCGAGGCCTAGGAGGGGAACGACACGGAGCCAGGGAATACTCGGCAGTTGTTTCCCACGCGGAGGGGAGTACGACTGTACGAGGGTTTACTGGTTTGTCTGCCGTCGCCGAAGAATAACAACAGGTGTGGGTGAGTAGAGGGATGGCTAGGCCAGCGATGGGAGTACGATGGGGCGGTGAGGTCTGCGCGGCAGCATAGCCGGCCGCGGGGAGGAGGGAGCACGCAGTCCCGCCGGTGCTTATTTGAGTGGCTGGAGCAGGAAGAGCAGAGATTGAAGAAGCACGACGGCCGTTGGATGGACATCCAACAGTCACTGCTTGTGCGTCAACCTTTTTTTAGGAAAGCCTCAAATCTGTGAAAATCAGCATACAACCCATCTGCCATTATTTTTAATAATTTACAGCCCATTTGCTAATTCTTAAGGTATTTTTGGGAGCCCATATTCTTTTTGTTAGCATTACAGCCAATATTGTGGCCACGGTTAAAAAATTATACGAAATTTTGCATATTTCGGTGTGGTCCGAACTGTTTTTAATCCCGAAATTTTGACTCACATTCAAACTGATTTTAAAAATAAATGTATATCAATATAAAATCCAACAAATTCTCCACGCATAAAAAATAATGTAATTTAAAATCTCAAAATTAAAAAAAAGATATTTGAAACTAATTTCCGGTTTGATGTGTTTTAAAAATGTACATCCCATTTCTCATTACTGATGGGCCATTTTCTCGGCCAGCTGAATGAAAGCTCTCCTCGTCTTGAAAGATTTGCAGCCCAACAGGCCTGACAAAGCGACTTACTTGGCAAATCACAAAAAAATTGGGTTGTGGCCGTCAACCCAGCTGTCAGCCTCTCCACGTACAGTACTCTTCCGATGGAAGTCGTTCCTTGACCACGTTGACCACGCCGCGCGGAGAGCACCACGGCGGTGGGCGATGGCGAGGCCCAGGAAGGGGATGACGCGGAGCCGGGGAAGACGTGGCAGTCGAAGCCCGCGCGGAGAGGAGTACGAGGGTTCACTGGTTTGGTTGTGGTGTGAGGCTGCCGTCGCCGCAGGGACTGGCCAGCAGTGGGAATAGTAGGGGGTGGTGAGGCCTCCGCGGCAGCACAGCCGACCATGGGAGGCAGGAGCATGCGGCACGACCGTTGCTGCTTTGGGCGGCTGGAGCAAGAAGACGAGAGGTTGAAGAAGCACTACGGCCGTTGGATGGACATCGTATGGTCACTGGAGCTAGAATCGTTCATATTGACTAAGTTGACAAAGCCCTTCATCCCCGTCAACTTAGTAGGCCCACAAGTCAGCCTCCCACCAAGGTGGGTCCCATCTAGTCGGGGGAGTATTCATTTTTTTGTGCGTAATAAGGAGGCACTTCCGGTGGGTCCGAGCTGACAGCGGGGGGAATGCTTTTTTCGCAAAATACAGAGGCCCTTCCTGTGGGTCCTAGCTGTCAGGTGGAGGAATCATTATTTTGCGCATAATAAGGAGGCATTTCCTTGCGTGCGGCCGTGGACCCAGCTGTCAGCCTCTCCACGTACAGTCCACTTCCGATGTATGTTGTTCATTGACCACGTTGACCAGGCCGCGCCGACAGCACCAGGGCGGTGGACGACGGCGAGGCCTAGGAAGGGAACGACACGGAGCCAGGGAATACTCAGCAGTTGTTTCCCACGTGGAGGAGTATGAGGGTTTACTGGTTCGTCTGCCGTCGCCGGAGAATAACAGCATGTGTGGGTGAGTAGAGGGATGGCTAGGCCAGTAATGGGAGTACGGTGGGGCCGTGAGACCTGCGTGGCATCATAGCCGGCTGCAGGAGGAGGGAGCCTGCAGTCCCGCTGGCGCTTGTTTGAGCGGCTGGAGCATGAAGAGCAGAGATTGAAGAAGCACGACAGCCATTGGATGGACATCCAACAGTCACTGCTCTCGTGTGTTAACTATAAGTTGATAGGGCGTTGCGTGTGCGTCAACCTTTTTTTTATGAAAGCATACACGTCAACCTGTAGTAGGCGCACAAGCCAGCCTCAAATATGTGGAAAACAGCATACATCCCATCTACCATTATTTCTAATAATGTACAGCCCATTTGCTAATTCTTAAGAATTTTTTTGGAGCCCATCTTCTTTTTGTTAGCATTACACCCCATATTGTGGCCACGGTTAAAAAGTATACGGAATTTTGCATATTTCGGTTCGGTCAACTGTTTTTAATCCAGAAATATTGATTCACATTCAAACTATTTTGAAAAATAATTTATATAATATAAAATCCAAATAATTTTCCATGCATAAAAATCAATGGAATTTAAGATCTTGTAATGAAAAAAATTGAAACTAATTCCCGGTTTGATGTGTTTTAAAAATGTACGGCCCATTTCTGGGCAAACCGAATGAAACTCTCCTTGTCTTGAAAGATTTGCAGCCCAGCAGGGCCGATAAAGCAAGTAGGCCTTGTTTGGGTATTTCTTTAAAAAAAGAACTAGGCTAGCCATTTTCAGCAAGAAAAAAACACAACTAGGCTCATGATGTGGTAAACATAAATAAAACCCTGGCTAGACGGGCCACAACCCCCGCATAGCCCCGTTGTTACCCTGATCCATCACTAAAACTAGTATAAATAACAACTTCTTGTTCCTCAAAAAAATTACGTGACTTGCTGGGTCCCTGGTGTCATCCGCTCGTAGTGTAATTCTCTCGTTTATTGACTACGTTGACAATGGCGTGAGCCCCAGATGTCCAACCATTAGGAGGAACCATATTTTTGGGCTTGTAATATAGAGGCACTTGCTTGCGTACTGCCATGACGCTGGTGGGTCCCTACTATCATCCTCTCCACGTACAGTCATCTCCTTGTTCCTCTCGGTTGTTGACGATGTTGACAACGCAAGAGGGTGGCACACCGCGCACGGCGAGCGAACCAAGGCTGCAAGGCGGAGGACGACGGTGAGGCCTCGGACGGAACGGACAAGAGCCGTGGAAGATGCGCCGGTCCAGTCGCAGGCGGAGGGGAGTACGAGGGTTGACTGGTTCGGGCGCGGGTGCGTGTTGGGGCTGACGTCGCTGGAGAATAATAGGACATGTGGGGGAATAGAGGGAGGGACTGGCCAACATTGGAGGGTACATACGGTAGGGCGGGGGAGGCGTAGCCAGCCATGGGAGGCGGGAGCAGGCGGAGCCGACGGGGTGGTTTGGTTTGGGCGGCTGGAGGAAGAAGAAGACAAGAGATAGAAGATACACGACCGATGTTGGATGTCAATCCAACGACTGGTAGGCAGAATCGTTTGTTAACTGGCTAGTAAGTCGACACCACCTTGGAAAGGCTATTTCCTCATGGGTCCCAAATGTCAAAATCCAAATCTGTCACGGTGATGGAGCCTTTCCTATGAAAATTTACAGCCCATTTGATGTGCTAGTTCGAAATAAGTTTGTGGGTGCTGGTGGGGGCTAATCACTTGGCTTCTGTAATGCACAGTGAGCTCAAGCAGCCGGCGAGAGTGATGTTATTTCCCTTGGTTGGGATTTGTTACAATATTTCACTCTAAATTAAACGAATGGCAAGCCATTTGCCTTGTTTCAAAGAAAATATGACAGTCACACTCGAGTTGAAAAGGGCAGGAACATCTAACTCCAGCTTACAAATGTACAAAAGCATGAGGGTTAATTGTTCATCAGGTTTACAAAAAAAAACCAGATTGAAAAGGGCAAGAACATCTAACTCCAGCACTGTTTTCGGAAGTCACAGTCAAATGGATCAGTCAGGTCCATAGAATCAACATCCTGGGTCGTAAAATTTACTGGATTATGACCACAATATGTTGTAAATAGAAGCCCAGCACGTTCAGATGCTCTTTTGCCCACCTGAAACTCCTTTTTTTGCTCTTCGACGTACCCATCCATCAAAACCATGCTGCTGATAAACTTAAGCCTGATGGACAATAGTAACCTCGCATTCAGCAGGAAGAATGTGACAAATCTTGTGTTTGCACGGTTGGCTACATATTGTTCTAGCGTTATTGTTTTCAATCGAATCTCATGAGAAGTGAGAAAATCCCGATGCTTACGAATCCACCGATTGGTTATAACTTTCTTACCCCATCCTGTTGCCTAAATAGACATGAAGATTGAAAACAGTTAAGGTCTAAAAGAAGAGTGTCGAAGAGCAACAGCTGAACAGTTAATTCTAGTACACTATATGCGGGCTTCCAATGTGCGTGAAATTATCACCTTTATATACAACTTCTCTAGACATGGAAAGCATTGCAGCAAGCCAATAATCTTGTTCAGATCAAAACTATTCATTTGGATATATAAGATCTTGACAGAATCGAGCACCATTGATAGGCCATCCATGGAGGAACTCTTCATTGAGCATAGAACATAATATTAGTACAAAATGTGTACTCCAAGATGATATATAAATTATGTGCAGAAATTTAAAATGCAGCTTATGGTTACAAGTGTAGATGATAATATAAAGTACCTGAAGAACTGTGGAGCCAAACACCATATTGAAATGAGCACAGAGATCATGTATTACACCAAAAGTCTCCATTTTAGGCGCAAAGAGGACGGTTATTTGCAACGGTGAATAACTAGAATCAAGGATCAACCTTTGAAGTGAAGGGGCATCTTGGATGATGAGCTGCCTTCCGTCAAAAGAAATTCCAATTCTTACAAGGTTAGGCGACTTTATTTGGAGACAACCGATTCTAACTGTGAAAACAAGCACCAAGCACTCCAGCGCAGGGCAACTGGAGTGGATGATGCTGTGCAATGAGGCCTCCGATATACGAACTCGCACAAGTGAAAGTTTCTTGAGAAATGGGAGTTGAAGGTTTAGTACCAGATTGTCTGGTAGGTAGCACAACACAAAGGTGGTAGTGTGGAGAGAGGAGGAAAACCGCGATATGGACATCGGTGCTGAGGGCACAAGTTCATGGCATTCGGTATGTGGTATGTGATTTCCAGGGGAATAGTAGAACTCAAGCAGCTGTAGTTTTGTGAATTCAGGGGATTTCAGCCAAGCGTCCACCGTGCAGGGCATGGTATGCTTGCTCAGGTAGTATGATGAGATACAGAGGCTTTGAACGGAGCCCTGATGGGAGGAGATGATGGCTTTGGGGATTTCCAAATCATTGAAGAGAGATAGCTGACGACAGTCGAGATTAAGGGGCATGACACGCCATAGAGGGCGCCACCGAATTGAGAGGACTTGGGTGCGGCAGCAATCCTTGGTGGGGAGAAGCGAGATGATCTCCTCAAGGATGGCGTCTGGGAGATCGCTGATGCGGTCCACCCAAGATTCTACGAGTTTCTGGGATCCGATGGGGGCGGGATCGCCGCTTCTCCCTGCGCTGCCGGGTGCGGGATCTACAACAGGCATCACCGCTGGCGGGGGCCTCATCTTCTTGGCGCTGGGGTCAACCACTCCATTTTCCTCGAGGGCGTTGTGTCGCGCTCACGGATTTGAGCAGAGTAACGAATGACGAGCCTAGTTGTAGTGCTAGCAAAGAAGAAGGGGAGCTGGGGGTTTTCTGTAGGAGTGAGGAAGAAGGGGAGATGGGGTTTTCTGTAGGAGTGAGGTGAGGAATTTGGGAGTACGAGTGGAGCGAGCTGACGTGAGGTGGGTGGGAGCGAGGAGGAAGAAGAGCACCCAGGTTTTGGGGGGGGGGGCGGTGTGCTGGGTGTGGGTAGCGCCTCTCATTCAGTAAATATATGGGCTTTTGAATTGATTTTACTATTTACTAGTGTGGATGGGCTGTTTTGTCTTGGGCCCAGAGAAACAATTACTACTAGTACAGTGGAGACACTCTACAGCTACCCAGAAAAATAATTACTACTAGTACAGTGGAGACACTCTACCGCTTCTGGCTCCTCCTAGGTCAAGGTCATTGAAACGTCTCCCTCTACTGAATGCCGTTATACTTTTGTTCACTGACATGCGGGCCATGCAGCGCGCGGGCCCAAATGCCATCCACCAAATTAGAAGGCAGTATGCAGGCGGAGAGTCACCCCGGTCATAGCACGGCAGTAACGAGCCGTCGTATCACAAAACCCCACCTCCCCGCAGTCTAAGTTTGACGGACGAAGCAACCATCATTTCACTCTTCGCTGAATCCCCTTCTCCCTCACCGTCTTCAAGAAAGGCAACACTCGCATCTGCCACTGTTCTTCTCTCCGAATGAAGGGAAGGTAAGCGGATCCATGATGTTTGGTATATATTCGTTCAGGGAAAAAAGAACTTTTGCAAAGCAGTAACCGATCCTCACTCTCTTTTTTGTTTCATTGTCATTGCGATTGTGTTTTCCTTTCAGTGATCTCCTAGTATTCGTCAGTTTCATGATGGACCAAGGAGAACCAGGGAAAGATCTGCCGATATTGGAGCAGACGCGGGAGGCTGATCCCCACGAGACAGAGAGCTCCAAGAAGATGGAGGCAGCCACTGAGCCGACCCCAGATACGCCCACGGCCACTAATGAGATGGTCAATGCCCCATTTGAGGTTACAACCCCCGTGGCACTACAGGAGCAGTTTTCCCCCTCCGAGGATGTGTCCCCCCCTCTCCCCCTGTTGAGCTGTCCAAGGTGATTTCCTTCTTTGCCGATCTCGATTGTGGTTTTTCATCTAAGTATGTGGTGATTAATAATGCAAAATTTTATTAGCTTCGATGACATGCTATACATAGTGGTTTAAATAACTTGTGTTTCTTATACTGAAAAGTAATTCAGAATTTGTTTCTATTTCAATTAGAGCCCTGATGCAGACAAGGATTGTGTGGTTGTACATCTCACTCGCTATGAGGCGGATGACCTGAATATACGCACTGGGAAAACAGAGTTCTTAGGCTGTTGGATCATGGAAGCCATTTGCGGTTATACCAATGAAGAGTTGTATTCCAGACTCATTGTTGTCAGGCGTGTTGTCCAGGGTGTACTGAAGCACAAGAAGTTCAAAGCTACTCCTTTGTTTGTGAGGCATACTATTCTTGTCAAGCTTACGCAGGAAGATGACATGGCATGCCTCCACAAACAAGTT
The DNA here is from genome assembly GCF_002162155.2 of Triticum dicoccoides. Lineage (NCBI taxonomy): Eukaryota > Viridiplantae > Streptophyta > Magnoliopsida > Poales > Poaceae > Triticum > Triticum dicoccoides. Next base: position 76,453,341 of record NC_041387.1, read on the forward strand.
TATCAGTGGCAAGGCCACAAGGTTATCTTCATGAAGGTTCACAGGATTGAGCTGCTGCAGGACGTCCTCGATGATGTTCATGGCAAGGTCCGTCTTTGTGTCCAGCCCAAATTAGATCGAGGCATGAAATAGTTGCCCCAGCTAGTGTTTAATAGTAGTTTGGATTGTGTCTAATTATCCGAACCTTGCCTATTATTGACCCCTCTGTGGCTAGTACTCTGTTTGAATCCGTCTATGGGAACTGCTGCTACTTTTGTGTGCCCGTGAGTCATGTGAGAACCATCATAATTGTTGCTGAAACAGATGCGTCCTCACTAGTTTTTTCATGAATATGGCATGGTAAGACATAAGTTGTCATAGTTTATCATACGAGCTGTGTGTGTTTTGATGAAATAGAGCACTCGTTCGAGAACTGTGCACCGACGTATACATAAGTACTTGTAAACACTGTTGGTGCTACCCCACTTGTAAGCAGTTGTGCAAAACACGGCACATTGGCTCAGCTTGCTTCAACACTAGGCTATCGACCAGCTAACAATCAACAATCTGTTGTCTGACATATAAGCAACTATGTATCTTGTTACAGTGGTTCATGCAGTTAATTGAGGCCACAATGTAATAAATTCCAAACGTTCACACGCTAGTCAAGCGCTCATGTGGAACACTCACATTAGACTCGTCTTCATAAAAACTTGAAAAGCATAAGTTAAGCAATTTTATACATCTCAATGATTCATAGAACATAACAAACATATACTAGTTCACAGCAAAAGACAAAGTTGTGAGAAGGTTTACAAATCAGGAAAAAATAAGCAAGGCTTCTCTAAGCAAAGGGCCTCCTGGCAGGCTTAAATTTCCTGGAGTTCACTCTAGTTTTTTCTTGTTGCCACCATCCAGGGTTAGGTTCTCTCATTCCAGAATAACCAATTATAATTGTGCTCTCAGCTGGAATGCTGAACTGAACCATGCAGTGTACTGACCAGTTGAAATGCTTGTGCATTCCACTAAATTCAAGTATCGTTAGTTGCAGAAATAAGCAGACCACAATGCCTCTTGTCCGTGCACCTGTCCAAAAAACCGCCATGCAGCCGTGCCAGCTAGTCCTCGGTCCATGGATGAACTGGTAGAAAGTGCATTCCGGACTAGGATGCAGTTGTTTTCGCTCGTCCCTGCACTACAATCGGGAAGTAAAACGTACGAATCAGCTTCTTTTAGATTGTGTTGGTCATTCTACCTTAGTTACTACCAATGTAGGGATACCTTGAAGATGGGAGGTTAGACGACGACAACGAGGGATAGCCATCTAATTTTGTGCAGTTGTACTAAAACTGAGGTGTGTGCTTTTGATTGCGCGGATAGAAACAATACGGAGACAGACATCCTGAAACGATATGGAGACAGACACCCCTGTTCACGCAAATACGAAATATGGTTATTTAAACAGTGACATATATTACTACTTTCCACCGTTTCCTCTTAGAACCAAGTCCTAGATTCATGCTACAGCTTTCCCACTTTCTTCCCTATTTGAACCAACGCTTAGAGTCGACTGTATGAACTAGCTTTACTTCTAATAATAGTAGAAGTCTAGGTGGCTTTGGAACAGCGGACGGAAGTAGAAACAGATCCACACAAAGGGAGCTGGGGTAGTAGAGCCAGGCAGGTTTCGAAGGAATATATACCTGAGGGTCGTCGGCATGTGGCAAAGACGGCGTCGGGAGGCCGCATCTTGGCCACAATACCGCAGGGAGGAAGAAGGGGTCGGAGGCCCTCCCAAGCCGGCGCTCTCTCAGAGAGAACGGCACGGCCGTCGATCGGGACGCGTGGGCAGCCGTTGGTATCCTCCCTCGACGCCGACGCTAGCGTGAATGATGCACGTACACCCCTGCCCCGGTCAAGGTTGTCCGGCCGGATTTGTGACCAGCCGTGAGCTAAGAGAGAGAGTGGCCACCTATGTCTTGCTTAGATCTTGAGAGCATGAGAGAGTGAACGAGAGGAACCCTAGTAAAGCAAGCACTAAGGCTCCTGCTTTTATATATAGTGGAGTGATTTTGTTGTACCAGCTTCAAAAAAATGCGCTCCTACGTGTACCCGCGAGTGGGTGTGAGAGAACTAGTGCGTGCGTGCACCGCTTCTCTTCATGAGAGTACAATATACTATGCCCAAAGAACGTTCGCCGCAACAGTAATAGTATAAGTGTGTGACGTGTGAGCTAAAATAAAATGTGCGCGCCGTCTTTTGTTTTTTAGAAGTTCTGAGGGTAGGGTGTGAAGAGCACATATGTGTGTGACGTCTACCTGCAGATAGACGGTGGGTGCGACGTGCGAGTCTGCGAGAGGACTCGGGAGAGTCATGACTCGTGAGGGTGCGTGTGCGTGAGAGAGAGGGGGGGCACATATCAATGCAATGCATGTGTCCGTAAATCATTATCCGACAAACGTTCGCCACAAGCCTTTTCCTGACGAACGCCGTAAGAACCGTTAGATCGGCATCCGACAGTGTCAGTTTTGCCAAGTCATTTAACAGAACAGCCAATCCTCCTACACACAAATCTTCCATGTGAGTGTTAGCAACTGCCGTATGCTCCCTCCGTTCTGAAATGCAGTGCATATAGCTTTATTGAAAATTCAAACCTCACAAACTTTTACCGAGTTTTTGTGTACCAAATTGCACATGTAGAATACCATGTATATATCATTTCATTCATCTTCGAGAGGTAACTATAAAGATGGGTAAGGAGTCTACAAAGAAAGACCATCGTATCACCCGCAGCAATTTCAACCATCCTTTAGTGTCGAGGAATATCATAGGAACTCTATATGATATGATTTTTATAGGATTTTTTCCTTTAGAGCCAATTGGTTCATATGAATAGATTCATATACTCCACATTTCAAAGGAAATAAACATGATATCATTTCTATAGATTTAGAGCCACTTGGTTCATATGAATGGATTCCTATACTCCCTTAATTTCAAAGGAAAATAAACATTAGCGTATATTCAATAGAAAAGTTCCTATGATATGAACCAAATTACATCTCTTTTCTAATCCCTCCTCATAGGAATTGCGATACATGTCTCTCTAGATTCAATAGAAAAGTTCCTATGATGTGAACCAAATGACATCTCTTTTCCAATCCCTACTCATAGGAATTGAGATGCTCCATGTCATCTCTTTCCCTACAACTTCCATGTATACATCTTCTATTCCTAAATAGATAGTACAGCCCACTAGTAGCTTTTTTCCAAAACATGCAACTATGGCACAAGAACTATATAGTGTGCCAATAACTTTGAAAGAGGGTCGCTGGATGAAGCTAATCCGACAGTGTAGAGATAGGCAAATCCGAGCACTACTGGTCGTTGGATATCATCAACATTCCACCAAATCCGCCACATGTAAAATTTAGAAGACTCCATGGTTGAACTTAAGCATAATGAACAAACCTCAAAACACAAGCACTTCTCCTTTGTTCTAGAATCTTCTGTATCATAATTGATTATTTTTTCTAAATGAATTGCCCTTGTTTGTTTTTTACTTTATGATTTACAATGACAACCCCATGAATCTTAACATTTTTATAAAACTAATTGATTTTGAATGAAATGAACTATAAGAACTAAACGAACATCTACATCATGCATATATGACCTAAAGCTTTACATGCTATAGTGTGTATTTATTCATAATTTGATTTCGAAATCTCATGCGTTCAATACATGTGTACCTTACTAGTTTTGAGTAGAGTAGCAAATTTCACGCGGCCCTGGGTATATCAAAATGCAGGGCCCATGCATCATTGTCTCTCGGTCGAACCTACGTCCACAATGTTTTGTACGTACTATATCTCCACTGGTCCCCGAACCCAAAATGTTGCCTCGTTCCCGTAAAACCAAGCGGCCCACACATATTTAAGGCGTCGACTCGAACCTGTTTACTACGATGTGGCCCCACATGTCGTAGTACTCCTACAAACCCTACCGCCGCACTCATCATCGGTTTTCTTCAAGAGGACGAGGGAGAAGCCGATTTGTAGTGGAGGCGCTTTCAGAAAAAAGAAAAGGACACTACTAGAAAAAGGGCTATAGATGGGATTGACACTAATGGCGCACCAGACAAGGGGTGCGCCATTAGTATATACTAATGGCGCACCACCTTCTGATACGCCATTAGAGTTGAAACTACTAATGGCGCACCTGGCCCAAGGTGCGCCATTAGTATCAATTTTTTTTTCTTTGAACTAGTGCGCCTGTCCAAACATACTAATGGCGCATCCAGGCACAGTGCGCCATTACTAGTTGTAACTAGTAATGGCGCACCCGTCGGAAAGTGCGCCACTAATGTTGTTTTTTTATTATATTTTTTATTCCTTTTTTGCAATACTACTAATGGCGCACTGTTCAACCTAATATTCATACTAATGGCGCATCACATCACAGTGCGCCATTAGTATGCCAAAGGATACTAATGGCGCATCATTAAACAGTGCGCCATTAGTATGCCGAAGTTACTAATGGCGCATCTTGTTGTTGTGCGCCATTAGTATGCCAAAGCACCTGGGTATACATGGCCCCCTGGGAGGCATACTAATGGCGCACTGTTGTATATACTAATGGCGCATCCAGTGGTGCACCATTAGTATACCAGATACTAATGGCGCACTAGTGGTGCGCCATTAGTAAAATATACTAATGGCGTGGCACTAATGGCGCACCACTAATGCGCCATTATTGGCCAAATTAGGTGCGCCATTAGTAGGCCTTTTCCTAGTAGTGGGATCTGTAGTGGAGACCCCTACCCTAGGGTGCCCTAGGTAGCTGCCGCGCGCATCATTGTTTTCTCTTTTCTTTATGCTCTTGCGCCCTAGAGTGAAGTGATGGTTGCTTCGTTCATCCAGCTTAATGCGGGAAAGGTGGGGCTTTGTGATTTGACCCCTCATCGCTCATTTTCTACTACTGTGGTGCTACGACCGGGGTGCCTCCAATTCCAACCGCTGCTCCGAACTGTAATTTGGTGCATCGCACGTGGAACAAGACGGTGGATGAGCCACATGTCGGCCAAAGGGGTCTTGTTAAGTGTGTCGCCATTTCGTGTGCGGACTGACCCTGCTTGAGTTGCTACGCCAACACGACAGGAGCAGCCTACCACTTGGTTTTGCTCCTTGGTGAATCCCGACTATATTGATCTAAAAAGATACGTGCTGAACTACCCTCTCCATCTCGGTTTTTTATTTTTAGGCGTCTTGGTTTATAGGGCCTGCACGTAGTTCTAGGTCATCCATTTGACTAACTAAATATGAGTTACTATGTCACAAAAAATATATCATTGGATTCTTAAGCGGATGTAGTTGTATTTAAAAGTCGAGGGCGGGGCTTTTTCTGCGCAGTAGGCGGGGCAGTTCCGCCAAGTCGGTTCGATAGAGATGCGAGAAGACAAGGGAGTAGGCTGCTACAAATGTAGGGCTGTGTGATTTGATAGTGAGTTACTGCTGGACAGGTGGGGCCCCGTGATTTGACTTGCCATTATCATTTTAACTGTGGCGCGACAACCGGCGTGAGTCTCCCGATTCCTGACCACCTCCATACAGGTGCCTCTCCCAATGCTCCACCATGTAGTAGAGGCTGGCTCTTGCATGAGAGCCCACTTCTCCACTTTTTCCTTGCCTCTCTTTCCTCCACATATGCAAAAATGCCATGTAAATCGCACTATTGTACTTTCTTTTACTTGCTCCTATAGGTGCTAAGCTTGCCACATAGGCATAAAGTCTGATGTGGCAAGTTAATCAAGAAGAGAGAGACTAGTTTGGTGACCCAAGGAAGAAACGGTGCTAAGCACGTGTACCTAGGTGAAAAGACAATTTTGAGTCTATAGCTAATTAAATGAAGCAAACTTAGCAACACAATTTCATTGGAAGAGGTCACTCCTTGGCAAATGCAATAAATACTAGTACTCCCTGTGTCCCATAATATAAGAACGTTTTTGGCACTACACTAGTGTCAAAAACATTCTTATATAATGGGACGGAGGGAGTACAAAGAAAGAGATACAGAGAAGTAAAAAAAATACACTTATAGCCAACCTTGTTGTAGTATGAGTGACTAAGTGATGACTATGTATGACATGCCAACATCAGATAGCCTAACGCACCGTGTTAAATCTTCAAGGGCGCGACCGCGCAAGCGACGCGATAGTCATGGTAGGCGCGACCATGATACGGGCTGCTAGCAGCCCTTGGATCTGAGATCAAACTGTCGCATGCTAAGTTGCTGAACATTTGCAGAATAACCCTCCAGGATAGGATATTCACCCATAGGTCTAGAATCATGCCATGCAACCGTTCGATCTCAGATCCAAGGGCTCTCGGAATCCCGTATCATGGGAGAATGGAAAGCCACTACCTGCCGTTTGCACGCTGGCAGTTCGCTCCTACTTGTCCCCGCATGTCCTTCAATACTATGGTGGTTCGCTCCTAGTCGTCCCGTCCATTCACATTACGGCAGTTCCACTAATCCTAACCCTCCTCCCAAATCCATGGCGTCCCAAATCTCCACGACCGGCGGTGAGTACAAGGTTAGAACCATCACCCGCAATGAGTTCGACGTCATCTACACCCGTTCTTCCACGACGGTGAAAGGATGCCTTTCTCGCTTCAGACGCATGTTCGAAAACTCAGATGATGAGTGGGTCCCTGGGCTAGATGTTGAGTACACCATAGTCCTGGGACAAGAGAAGGATCTAAAGGACGAAGAGAGGAAGAAGCCCGCCGTGATCCAGGTTTGCGTACATAACGTTTGCTTGGTCTACCACATATGCCATGCCGACGTTGAGTGCCAGGATTTTAAGAACTTCCTCAAGGACAAAACAGTGAGATTCGTTATTGTAGACTTTAAGAACGATAAAGAAGTCCTGGGTCGGATAGGCCTCGTTGTAGGCAACCCCTTTGACGGTGTCCTGGACTAGGGGGTACTCACCACGTCGTCTCCCGATCACTTGGATTGGGCCGAGGATCCCCATGGCCGTATACTCATGGGCCAGTTCGGACAGTTGCCGCATACAAGGAAGATTCCACAAGACTTGGCGATCAAGACAAGGACTCCTCCCCCACCAGCGTATTCGGCTAGGACTCTTGTTATCCTAGGCCTCTGGTGCATTATATAAACCAAGGCCAGGCTAGTCGATAGACATATACAACAATCATACCATAGGCTAGCTTCTAGGGTTTAGCCTCTCTGATCTCGTGGTAGATCAAATCTTGTAATACCCACATCATCAATATCAATGAAGCAGGATGTAGGGTTTTACCTCCATCAAGAGGGCCCGAACCTGGGTAAACATTGTGTCCCTTGCCTCCTGTTACCATTGATCCTAAGATGCACTGCTTGGGACCCCCTACCCGAGATCCTCCAGTTTTGACACCGACATTGGTGCTTTCATTGAGAGTTCCGCTGTGTGATCGCCGAAAGGATCAATGGCTCGACTGCAGGTCAACTGCGACGTCGGCTTCTTCGTCACCAGCTCGACTGGTCACCTTGGCTTGACCGAGGACTATGCCCTACCTCCGATCGTCATGTTCGGATGAAGGCCTTCATCAACACCAACTCCGATCTCTATCAAGATCATGGAGGAAGCATCCAGGGAGCCCGGGGGCTCAATGTCAACATTGCCCTCGGGAGACCGTGCTGTTTTTCTGGACAGCAAACTTGTATCCGCCGCCACCGCCTCCTCGAGTGTCGCTTAAACGATTACTTCGGTGGAATTGTGCGGAATTAAGTCTACAACAACCCTGCAAAAATTTCGTCGAGTTCCGATGGAGGAATCTCCGGCAATCTCCGATATACCGGAGCCCTGTTGAATCTGGAGGAGAATCCGGACGAGTTTAGGGTGTGGTATCCAACATCTAGCTCGGATGTCCTTTGGAGGATCCAACCGTTGATTTGTTGCGGAATTCCCATATCTACCACCTGCCAAATATTCAGCTCGATCCGACCGTCCAAACTCCGGGAAACTTCCGATTAGTGCATCATTTTTTGGATATGTTTTCTGTGCGAGAACGAATCCGACCCGAATTCATCTTCTTTATGAACGGGATCTCGGACATCCTTTTTGAAGGAAGTTTTCGCATGGGGTGTTGTGTTTTATTCTCAATCACATCCCAGTAGTATTAAAAGTATTCTGGCAATACGAACTTCACCGTCGCGCCGGTGTCAAACCAGCCCGACAACATCACTCCACGGCGGCCGACCTGCGTTAGACACGTCGTCGCTTTGTTGAGCCGAGCTCAATTTCTTCGGATCATCATCTCGGCTAGCCGAACAATAGTTCGGCATCGCGAAGGATAAATCGCCACCAACATCGCCGCCCCACGGATTACACGGAGCGGGCACACCCGCATCACCGCACGGTCACTTCATCAAGCCGGCATCGACCACGTCACGACCTGCATTGGCAGGGCCGCACTGTTGCTTTCTCAAGCTGGTGTCCACCACGCCGACCTACTTCAATTCATCATCTAACACCGAGGCTTCATCATGTTAGCTGGACCGGGGCTTCATCATCTCTTCATCAACCTACTCCGGAGACTTCAGCGTCTTTGGCAGACCGGCTCCGTCACGTTAGCTAGACCGAGGGCTTTGCCTCGGCAAGCCAACCTTTTCCAGCATCACCATGTCGTTGCTTTATCGCCCATCTGGCGACAGGTGTGCGGATCGAGTCCCAATTTTGGGAATCACCTTTCTTCGGATTGCTACAACAAATAAGCCAGGTGCTATTAATCCTAGTATTTTTTGCTTGTTAGGGTTCATTTTTCCCAATGAATTATTACTCTGGTTTGTCCGTCACATGTACGCAGGTCTATCAAATGGTGGCTGCATTAATGACGGTCGCATGGTGGTTCGGTCAGTTTTCGTACATAGTCCGGCGAACGCCGCATCCGGAACTAGAACCGACTTGAGAATTCAGGCCTTGCCATGCCTTTACCGCATCACGCCGCCGCCCTGCATAGACATTGACTTCGGCGCCAGGCCATATTTCTTTTATTACTCACTTTGCATAAATTATTTGTTATGCAACGAATTTTTTTATTACTATTATCTCCGGTTTGCACTATTTTTGTGCACAGGAAAATGATCCAGCCGGACTATATCCTTTGGTGTCACCTCGGCTGGACGGGGGGCTTCGTCAACACTTCATTACCCCATGCCGGGGACTTCGGCATCACCCTGCCGTCCTGCATTGACCGTGCTATGTCACCACTTCGAAGTGCCGAGCTCTTTGCTCTGCCACCTCGGTACCGGCTTGGGGGATGGAACCTTGTCCCACATCAAGCTCAGACCGCGTCTTCAATACCGAACACATTAACCAGCTAAGTTGCCTTCATGCTCAAACTTTTAAATTTTTAACTTGTGTTCGGCTCGACCAAGCATTATACTTTTTTGGAAAAAAGTTGCTTGTAAAAATTTCCTTGTCCAAACTTTGTTTGTGACGCGCAAATTCAAATACCCCGTTTACTTGGGGGCTTCCTTCATGAAGCTTTTTCCTCTTGCATATGGTTATACTTGTACGGCTTCGTTCCTTGTTCGTGTATTACGCCACAATATGCACCATATTGACTTAAGCGATTTGCAAGCTGGGTTGCCTGGCTCCTATGCTTACCCCTACGTTCCCGATTGTTCGGCTAGGGAGTAAAGGGAGCACCTCTGCGATTATCACGATCGGGTCAACCGAGCCGGACCTCAGACTGGGTGAAGCCGAAAGCTAGCGCTCTTATTGTTTTCAATCATGGTCGACACACAACAGAACTCATGAGTACAAAAAATCTATTGCACAAGTCTCATAATAACAATGAGCACCGAAGAAAGGTATCGGTGGGGGTACTATTTTCTTCGAAGATGCTTCTTACTCTTCGCAGTAATATAGCATAAGTTCCCTGAGCGCGCTTTGTCTGTTACAGCCTTATGGCCTGATTGCCTGGTTATTGGAAACACCGTCGATATTCTCGACAGATGGAGTACATAACACTTTTCGGTCCTTGACCGAAGAGGGAGAAGCCGACGGTCGGTTAAGACGCGTTTAAAGTTCGGTTGAACATAGATATGATATAAGTACTTTGGTACATGCAATCATTCTTTTACCCAAGTCACTTGGGGGCTCTTAAATTTATATGAGCCGTTTTATGATAAGTGTTTTTCTTCTTAGTCGTTGCAAAGTTTTTATTATTATTTATCACTCCTTTTTTCGACACAAGTGTGCGATCACTAGCGGGGAGCCTAATTTCTCTCTCAAAGCCGCTAGAGTTTAGTTTGCTAAACTGGCCTCGTAAGAAGTACTCCGCCTTCACAATAGGAGGTTGAAGCCGTAGGCTGACCCGCTTGAAGTTTTGAGATAGGATGTGTCATGTTAAAGCACGGCAGAAGCACCTTTTTTTTTTCTAAAGTCCAATTTTTGAATTGGCGCCGAACACTTGATCTAGTTCGGACATTAACCTTTTTGAATAAGTTTTTTGGCTTTTCGAGCCCATGGCACTTTTAAACTATTTGTGTGTTTTCAGCACAAGTCTCGCAGTGCAACGTCGAACACCTTTAGAGATTCGGCAAAAACATTCTCGGATATTGCTATATATGCATCGGTTTCAAATTGTGTCTTCGGTCAATAGTTGGGTTGCCCGGCTCCTGCGCTTGCCTCCTATGTTCCGCTTTGTTCGGCTAGGTGTGCAAAGGGAGAACCAATGCGATTGTGCTTCCAGCTCACATGGTTAAGCACCTCAGTGGAGAAAGCCGAAAACTGACTGTCACAATAAGCATAAACTGGTCGGCGATCCGATGACGGTGTTAAACAACGGGCCATTCATAACAATGGCCGAAGTGTTTACGGCTTGACCTTGACTGTCGTCGAACACTACCGGGGGCTATTAACTGGCCTCCCAAACTAAATCCTCGATATTTTGCTCTTACATTGGAGCTGAGGTTTCATGATCATGCTTAGCATGACAACCCAAAGAAAGGAACCGATAGCAGGACTATTTTCTTTGGAAGACATTTCTTCTGTTAAACAGTAATATAACATGTCTCTCCGCGTACCTTTGTTCATAAAACCGTATGGCCAGATTGCCTTGTTTGTTGTAAATCTTTGCCCTCATAAAGGCTTTATAAAGTAAGGACAAACACTCCTCGGCTATTGGCCGAGGAGGTGGAAGCCGATGGTCGGTCAACAAAGTTTTGTACAATGCGGATCCGAGCATTAATGACGTAAAGTACTTGGATACATAGAGTCATTACACATAATTTGTGATTTTACTATGAATATCGATCCTTAATTCGGCCTCCCGTGCCCGCATTAAGGCTTAGGGGCTACTGGGCTTCGGGCTTATTATTTACAAATATTAAAGGGGCACATCGATCCCCTAATCTGGTGTCGCCACCCGACCAGTGTCTCGGGGGCTACTGCATTGCCTGTTCTTGTCACATCCCTAGTCTGGTATGACCTAGACTAGCTAGTCATTTGTGCATCATGTTTATATTCCATTTAAATTTGAAATGACGATTGGTGGAACCCTCAGAATCATTTTGAAAATGACCCAAATAAAAATTTCTCCAAAAGGGTCCAAGAAAATGCTCATGTTGCTCTCTGAAAATATTGGACAGAGATAAAAATCAAACCAATATTTTTAGGAGCTCATGGATATTTATTTTGGCCATTTGGATTAATCCGATAAATATTTGCATTGGAAATATATTAGTTATATATATTAATATATGTCCAAAAATTATGCCACCTGTTGGGGAGCTCTGGAATAATATAGCTAGCTCCTGCAAAAATTGGCATAAGGTAATTAAATGATTTAATATTTTAATTAAATCAAAACAAATGTCAGAAAAATTAGAAAACAAAAATAAAAGAGGGAGACCTACCTGGGCCTCCTCCCTGTGCAGCCCAGCAGCAGCAGGCCGGCCCAGCCAGCAGGCGGCCCAGCCCGCCTCCTCCTCTGTCGTCTTCGTCCTCGACAGAGGGAGCGGAGCGTGCCCGGCGCGCGCGCGCGCCACCGCACCACGCCACCAGCCTCCCTGCTTGCCTGGCGCCCTCCTCGTCGCCCTGGAACGCCCGGACGTCGCCACGCCCCCCCGTACCCTCTCACTCTCCCCCGATTCTTCCTCTCCTCTCCCTCGCTCACTCTCTCTCGTGTCCGAACGCGCCGGTCGCCGCCGTTCGCCACAGCCGCCGCCACCGGCCTCCCCTCGCCTCCCCGACACGCGCAGGAGCTCCGCCCCCTCACCCTGAAGCTCTCCGTCAAGCCACAAGACGCTGGACGCCCTGTGGAGCCGCCGTCGCCATCGTCTTCCACCTCGGGCTCCGACCACCACCACCGTCGATTCGCCGCACGCAGGACGTCCCCGAGCCCGCTTCGACGCCCGCTGCAACCGCGGTGAGCTCCGCCACCGATCCCCTCTCTCCATTTCGCTGGCCGCTCGCCGTAGCCCTCCTCCCCACCACGGCCGAAGCTTCTCGCCGCCGTCCATGTCGCTGTCGTCGTCTCGGCCCGCCTCCTCCCAAACCAAGCACCCTATCGTGCTCCCGGTGCCACGAGGGTGCCGCCGAGCCCCTCAGGTGGCCTCCCCGGGCCCCGCAGCATGTTTCCGCTCGAAGTCGAGCTCCGGCCGCCGCCGCGAGCTTTGCTCCGGCGAGCTCCGGCCTCCCCAGCTCCTCCCACCTACCCCTCCAGGTGCGCGAGAGCCCGGGCTACGCCCCGGTGCTCTCCGACGCCGTCCCCGTGGCCGGTATCACGGACGCCGCCGCGTCCAGAGGTCGCCGCCGATGACCTCGCCGGCCTGACGGGTGGGCCCCGTCGGCCAGGTGATTAGCTTAGTGCTAATCACCGCTTAATTAACCCCCCCTGAGGCTGACATGTGGGCCCCGGTGCCCCCCTAATCTTTTAATTAAGTTAATCTAACCCTGTTTAACCCCCTGTCACTGACGTGTGGACCCCACACGTCAGGTTTGACCCCAGTCAGCCGCAGTTGACTGCTGATGTCATGCTGGCGCAATATATATTTTCTGGAATTAAAATAAATCAGGAAATTCCAGAAATTGATTTAAACTTCAAAAATTCAAATCAATTCAACCGTAGCTCAGATTGAAATAATTTATATATGAAAAATTATCAGAAAAATGTAATCTATCCATCTGTACTAGTTTCATGCATGACAAACCAACTTATACATGCTGAATATGAGAAAACACGTTATGACATATTAAGAGACTTAATTCAGAATTGCATTTGAGCTTTTGGTTCAAATGGACTTCAAACCAAATGATTACTAGTTGCATTAGCTCAAACAACATCACATCTTCATGCCATGTTCATGCATCATATTGTTGCATATGTTGTGTATTGATTGCCGGCATCGTTCCTTCTCGATAGGTCTTGCTCCGGAGACGCTCCAGAGTACCTGTCTGTGAAGCAGTGCCTCCCTTGTTGATTTACCAGGCAAGCAAACCCCCTTGTTCATTTCGATAAAACCCTCTCTCTCGCTCCTGCTCTCAGTTATTGCATTAGGACAACAGTGATTCATCTGCTACTTTGTGCTGCGGTAGTTGAACCCATTCCTTTGCATGACCTGTCATTGCCATAGTAAATAGTTGAAACCCACTAGCATGTGTAGGAGTTGATTGAAGCCACTGATGTGTTCCTACCATGCTATGCCTGCTATTGCTTAGAGTTGTGTCAGGTCTGATTCATTGGGAATGAATTGGAGTGTTACGATATGTTCTGATGCTGAGAGTCAAGTGTGTGAACACGATTTGGTAAAGGTAGCGGTGAGAGGCCATGTAGGAGTACATGGTGGGTTGTCTCACTGGAACCGTCCTTAAGCACTGAGTTCTATGTATGTTGTCCAATGACTCGATACTACCACACATTGGGTTCCGGTAACTCGACCCCTCTCGGCTTATTAACCAACTTGATCTCTGTCCAGGAGTCGCAACTAGTTTCTGGTGTTTGTAGGTAGTGCTATTTTTCTACCAAGTGGCACCCGGCAGGGTGGGCTTGGGACAGACTAGGCACAGGTGGCACGGTGTACCAAGTGGCACCCGGATGGTGGGCTTGGGAACCCTGCTCACATCGTTTGGGGCCGTGAGCGACACACCGACCGGATCTCCTTGCGGATGGAACCCGAATAGGCGATAAACCTGGGCTAGAGTCTTGTGTGGTTAGTCAGGTCGTGGCCGACACCCTTGCCAGGCTTCCGCTTGAAGGTTGCCGAGATACATGACGTGTACATGGCGGTAAGTGGCGAGAGTGTGTGTGAAGAAGTACACCCCTGCAGGGTTAACATGATCCATTCGAATAGCCGGGTCCGCGGTTATGGACTTCTTGGATGCTTACATGGTACATAGACAACTTGAAGTGGATACCATAAAATGCTCAAGACAAGTGTGAGTGCTATGGATGGCCTTCTCATAGGGAGGCGGGAATGAATCCATAGTGGTGTATTGTGTGGTGATTAGTGGACTCGTGTGCGCCATATCACCTCAAGAGTTTCTGGTAGTCGTAGAACAGGATAGCCACAGAGTCAAAGCTGGCTTGCTGCAACTAAACCCCACATTACCCTCTTGATACAAATGCATGTATGATAGGATCTGATGTAAGTCTTGCTGAGTACCTTTGTACTCATGTTGCTTTATTTATGTTTTTGCAGCGGAGACTTCGGACTTATTAGTGTTCTCGTGGACTTCGACGAGTAGCTTGTACCTCAGCTACGATCTTGATCAGACGTTGTAGATAGTCAGGCTTTCAGCCTTTTTCATTTAGAGATGTCTGTACTCAGACATGTAATGCTTCCGCTTGTTGCTTGATTGCTCTGAATGTTGGGTCATGTGACCCCTGTTTTAATAAATGCTATGATGGCTCTTCTGAGCCCTTATCTATATGAGTTGTTGAGTTATGCTGTGATGCCATGTTGTACAACACATACTTGCATGTTATGCGTACGTGTAATGTGTATTGCTATGTGTGGGATCTGACTATCTAGTTGTTTATCCTTAGTAGTCTCTCTTACCGGGAAATGTCTCCTAGTGCTTCCACTGAGCCCTGGTAGCTTGCTACTGCTCCGGAACACTTAGGCTGGCCGGCATGTGTCCTTCTTCGATCATGTGTCTGTCCCTTCGGGGAAATGTCACGCGATGAATACCGGAGTCCTATTATCCCGCTACAGCCCGGTTCACCGGAGTCCTGCTAGCCCAGTGCTACAGCCTGGATTCACTCGCTGATGACCGACACGATCGATGCTGGGTCATGGATGCCTGTCCCTGTAAGTTAGTGCCACTTTGGGTTTACCACTAGCCATGTTAGCCCGGGCTCTTTATCATATGGATGCTAGCGACCCCATCATATACGTGTGCCAAAAGGCGCAAACGGTCCCGGGCAAAGGTAAGGAGACACCCGTGGGGATACCGTGCGTGAGGCCGCAAAGTGATATGAGGTGTTACATGCTAGATCGATGTGGCATTGAGTCGGGGTCCTGACAGCGTTGGTATCAGAGCCAGGTTTGCCTGTAGGATTACCAAGCCAAACTGGTCGAAGTTGAGTCTAGAAATTCTTTAGTTATATAAGGGAATTGATTGTGGGAAGGAACGTAAGGCTCTTTTTACTCCTTTACCTCATGGCCTTCTGATCTGAGTCATCCTATCTTTCCTACGGGGTTAAGGAACTAGGCTTTCTCTTCCGTCTATCAGGATCACGTGTTACTACTCCGTAGTCCCATAGGATTGGTTGATCAGAGTCATACCCCAGTTTTGAGTATTTCCGGTGTAGTCTGTTTAGTATGATCTCAGAACCTTGAGTGATGATGTTGAGCATGTACCACCCCATTTGTAGTAGGATGTCTCATTCTGAGCATTTTACTGCCGTTATGCTGCCAGAACTTCCCTAGGAGTTCGAGAGATACTAATTCCTTGTCCCACATTCTACAGTCTATAGTTAATGTTGATTCCATCCCTGGTTTTCGTTTCTCAGGATGTCATCAAGTTCTATTGTTCGTAGCCAGAACCACGGATATGGTAGGGATGAG
Organism: Triticum dicoccoides; assembly: GCF_002162155.2. Classification (NCBI taxonomy): domain Eukaryota; kingdom Viridiplantae; phylum Streptophyta; class Magnoliopsida; order Poales; family Poaceae; genus Triticum; species Triticum dicoccoides. The sequence goes on from NC_041387.1 coordinate 76,469,406, forward strand.
GATCCTCCCGACCCGCCTTCGTTGACAGAGTTCATGTTAGACATGGAGAGGAACAAGAGTGAGTCTAACCGTTTGTTGGCACGTATCGAGGAGAACACCGCACATCAGTCCAATAAGTCTGCGACCATTCATGACTTCATTCGCTTGCACCCACCTACCTTTCATCATTCCATCGAGCCACTCGATGCAGATGACTGGCTCCGTAGCATCACTCATAAGCTGTGTTCCGTGAGCGTAGCTGAAGATGACAAGGTCACCTATGCCACATACCACCTGGAAGGTCCCGCTAGTCTTTGGTGGCAGAATTATGAGGCTATGCTTCCAGCTAGCCAAATTCCTACCTGGAGAGATTTCACTGAGGCTTTTCGCGAGCATCACATTCCCCAAGCCCTCATCGATCGCAAGAGAGAAGAGTTCTGTAGTCTCACCCAGAATAAGATGGATGTTGATGCTTATAGCAGAGAGTTCGAGAACCTCGCTCGCTATGCTACAGAAGAAGTGTCCACGGACGCCAAGAAGCAGGCTAGGTTCCGGAAGGGTCTCAACCCCAAGTTGCGTCGTGATCTCCACCTGCATCATTGTGATACATTCCAAGCCCTTGTGAACAAGGCCATCAATGCAGAGACAGCTCAGCTCACTTACGAGGAGTCTTGTAAGCACACCCGTGATTTGGGATCTTCCTCTGGCTCTAGTTCCCAGAAGCGCTGGATTTGGGTTCCAAACTCCGCTCCTCCTTCTGGATATACACCGAGGCCATTCCATGTGGTGTCTTCCCCAGCTCAGTCATATGTTCCACCCAGGCCTACTGATAGACCGCTTGTCAATGCGGATCCACGTCTAACCTCAGGGACTTGCTTCACATGCGGGAAGCCAGGACACTATGCACGTGACTGTTCTCAAACTAGTTATGCTCCACCCAAGGCCGAGAAGACTGTTGGCTGTGTTAAGCCATCACGCAAGATGATCAGTGTCAAGTCAGCCCCCACTGAACGTGGACGTGTGCATCACGTCTCAGCTAAAGACGCTCATGATGATCCGGATGTCGTTCTTGGTATACTCCTTGTCAACTGTCATCCAGCATCGGTTCTATTCGATACTGGAGCATCTCACTCCTTCATTTCTGAAAGCTATGCTAACTTGCACAATCTGTCATTTTGTGATATGCCAACTCCGCTAGTCATCCAAACTCCTGGATCCAAATGGCAAACCTCTAGTGTAAGCCATGGTAACGAAATTCTTGTTGACAGACTTGTATTCCTTGCATCACTTGTAGCCCTCAAGTCCTCAGATATTAGCATCATCTTGGGTATGGACTGGATGACAGCTCATCATGCCAAGATTGATTGTTACACAAGATCTGTTCAGCTTACACACCCATCTGGCAAGATAGTCACTGTCTCCACTAGAGTTGCAAAGTGTCAGCTCTATTCTCTTAATGCCAGCCCTCTTCCAGACCTTGAAGATATCCCGGTAGTCCGTGACTTTCCAGATGTCTTTCCAGAGGAACTGCCAGGTGTTCCACCTGGCAGAGATGTAGAGTTCGTCATAGATCTTATCCCAGGAACAGCTCCAATCTCTAGGAGACCTTATAAGATGGCACCCTTAGAACTAGCCGAGCTTAAGAAACAACTTGATGAGTCCTTGCAAAAGGGTTTCATCCGTCCTAGTTCTTCTCCTTGGGCTTGCCCCGTCCTCTTTGTCAAGAAGAAAGATGGTACGGACCGGATGGTTGTAGATTATCGTCCCGTTAATTTGGTCACGATAAAGAACAAGTATCCGCTCCCCAGGATCAACGATCTGTATGATCAGCTCGCTGGATCCTCAGTCTTCTCCAAGATGGATTTAAGGTTAGGCTACCACCAAATCAAGATCAGAAACGGGGACATCCCTAAAACGGCTTTTGTCACTCGTTATGGCCAGTACGAGTACACCATTATGTCCTTTGGCCTAACAAACGCCCCAGCCACATTCTCCCGCTTGATGAACTCGATCTTCATGGAGTACTTAGATAAGTTCGTCGTGGTTTACCTCGATGATATTGTTATTTACTCGAAGAACGAGGAAGAGCATGCCGAACATCTTAGACTTGTGTTAGAAAAACTCAGAGAGCACCGCCTTTATGCCAAGTTCTCCAAGTGTGAATTTTGGTTGCCAGAAGTGACCTACCTAGGCCACGTAATCTCTGGTAAGGGCATTGCTGTCAATCCCGAGAGAGTTCAGGCTGTTCTCGATTGGACTCCACCTGAAACCGTTAAACAAGTTAGGAGCTTCCTTGGTCTAGCCAGCTATTGTCGCCGCTTTGTTGAAAATTTCTCCAAAGTAGCCAAACCCCTCACGGAACTTCTCAAGAAAGATAAAAAGTTCGAGTGGTCCCCACAGTGTGAGTACAGTTTTCAGGAACTGAAAAGACGCCTGACTTCTGCTCCCATACTTGTGTCACCGGATTTCACTAAAGACTTTATTATCTACTGCGACGCCTCACGACAGGGACTAGGTTGCGTTCTTATGCAGGATCGTCATGTGATTGCCTATGCATCTCGACAGTTGCATCCACATGAGGATAATTATCCTACACATGATCTAGAGCTTGCAGCCGTAGTCTATGCACTCAAGACCTGGCGACATTACCTTCTTGGTAAACGTTGTGAGATCTACACCGATCACCAGAGTCTCAAGTATATCTTCACCCAACCGGATCTGAACCTTAGGCAAATACGTTGGTTGGAGTTAATCACAGATTATGATCTAGGGATTACCTACACCCCAGGCAAAGCCAATGTCATGGCTGATGCGCTAAGCCGTAAATCCTATTGCAACAATCTCATGTTGCAGCAAGGCCAACCACTTCTCCATGAGGAATTCTGTAAGCTTAACCTTCACATCGCTCCTCACGGATTCCTTTCTACCTTGGTGGCGAAACCTACCCTTGTGGATCTTATCATAGAAGCCCAGAAGCATGATACGGGGATTACCCGGATCAAGAGAAACATTGCCAAGGGTATTGCTGGTAGTTTCTCTATAGATGATTGAGGTGTTGTTTTCTTTGGGAACCGCCTGGTGGTCCCCAAGAAGCAACATCTTCGGCAGTTGATTCTTAAGGAGGCGCATGATTCTCCTCTCACGATTCATCCCGGTAGCACTAAGATGTATCAGGACCTACGCCAGAGGTTCTGGTGGACTAGGATGAAGAGAGAAATCGCTGAGTTCATTGCTAAATGTGACGTTTGTCGTCGCATTAAGGCAGAGCATCAAAGACCTGCTGGCACCCTTCAGCCTTTAGCTATTCCTGAATGGAAATGGGATAAAGTTGGTATGGACTTCATCACCGGCTTTCCCAGGACCAAGAGAGGGAATAACGCTATCTTCGCAGTCGTTGATCGTCTTTCCAAAGTGGCTCACTTCCTTCCTGTTCGAGAGAGTATCACTGCCAGTCAGCTTGCTGACTTATATATCTCCCGAATAGTATCACTTCATGGTGTTCCACTAGAGATCAATTCAGACCGTGGCAGTCTTTTCACTTCTCATTTCTGGGAGAGTTTCCAAACTGCCATGGGAACCCATCTTTCCTTCAGTACCGCTTTCCACCCTCAGTCGAGTGGTCAGGTGGAACGGGTCAATCAAATTCTCGAAGACATGCTTAGAGCTTGCGTTATCTCATTCGGTATGGATTGGGAGAAATGTCTTCCTTTTGCCGAGTTTGCTTATAACAATAGCTATCAATCCAGCCTCAAGAAAGCTCCTTTTGAGGTTCTCTATGGACGAAGATGTCGAACACCTTTGAACTGGTCAGAAACCGGTGAAAGACAATTCTTTGGACCGGACATGATCCAGGAGGCAGAAGAGCAAGTTCGCATCATTCGTGAGAATTTGAAAACAGCCCAGTCTCGTCAGAAAAGCCAGTACGATTGTCATCATAAGGATATGACTTATGAAATTGGCGACCAAGCTTACCTTCGGGTTACTCCTTTGAAGGGTACCCATCGTTTCGGTATCAAGGGCAAGTTGGCTCCTTGTTACATTGGTCCTTTTCGCATTCTCGCTAAACGAGGAGAGGTTGCCTACCAATTGGAACTACCCCCACATCTTTCTCGAGTTCATGATGTCTTCCACGTATCTCAACTCAGGCGTTGCTTCTTGGATCCCATCCGCGGAGTGGACCACGAAACGCTTGATCTCCAAGATAACCTCACATACCGAGAGTACCCGGTTCGCATTCTTGATCAAGCAGAGCGTGTTACCCGACGTCAGAACATCAAGTTTCTCAAGGTTCACTGGTCTCATCATTCCGAGAGAGAAGCTACTTGGGAGCGAGAAGATCATCTTCGACTGGAGTACCCCGCTTTCTTTCCGTCAACCCCTGAATCTCGGGGCGAGATTCTTTCAAGTGGGGGCGAGTTGTCACATCCCTAGTCTGGTATGACCTAGACTAGCTAGTCATTTGTGCATCATGTTTATATTCCATTTAAATTTGAAATGAGGATTGGTGGAACCCTCAGAATCATTTTGAAAATGACCCAAATAAAAATTTCTCCAAAAGGGTCCAAGAAAATGCTCATGTTGCTCTTTGAAAATATTGGACAGAGATAAAAATCAAACCAATATTTTTAGGAGCTCATGGATATTTATTTTGGCCATTTGGATTAATCCGATAAATATTTGCATTGGAAATATATTAGTTATATATATTAATATATGTCCAAAAATTATGCCACCTGTTGGGGAGCTCTGGAATAATATAGCTAGCTCCTGCAAAAATTGGCATAAGGTAATTAAATGATTTAATATTTTAATTAAATCAAAACAAATGTCAGAAAAATTAGAAAACAAAAATAAAAGAGGGAGACCTACCTGGGCCTCCTCCCTGTGCAGACCAGCAGCAGCAGGCCGGCCCAGCCAGCAGGCGGCCCAGCCCGCCTCCTCCTCTGTCGTCTTCGTCCTCGACAGAGGGAGGGGAGCGTGCCCGGCGCGCGCGCGCGCCACCGCGCCACGCCACCAGCCTCCCTGCTTGCCTGGCGCCCTCCTCGTCGCCCTGGAACGCCCGGACGTCGCCACGCCCCCCCGTACCCTCTCACTCTCCCCCGATTCTTCCTCTCCTCTCCCTCGCTCACTCTCTCTCGTGTCCGAACGCGCCGGTCGCCGCCGTTCGCCACAGCCGCCGCCACCGGCCTCCCCTCGCCTCCCCGACATGCGCAGGAGCTCCGCCCCCTCGCCCTGAAGCTCTCCATCAAGCCACAAGACGCCGGATGCCCTGTGGAGCCGCCGTCGCCGTCGTCTTCCACCTCGGGCTCCGACCACCACCGCCGTCGATTCGCCGCACGCAGGACGTCCCCGAGCCCGCTTCGACGCCCGCTGCAACCGCGGTGAGCTCCGCCACCGTTCCCCTCTCTCCAATTCGCTGGCCGCTCGCCGTAGCCCTCCTCCCCACCACGGCCGAATCTTCTCGCCGCCGTCCATGTCACCGTCGTCGTCTCGGCCCGCCTCCGCCCAAACCAAGCACCCTATCGTGCTCCCGGTGCCACGAGGGTGCCGCCGAGCCCCTCAGGTGGTCTCCTCGGGCCCCGCAGCCCATTTCCGCTCGAAGTTGAGCTCCGGCCGCCGCTGCGAGCTTTGCTCCGGCGAGCTCCGGCCTCCCCAGCTCCTCCCACCTACCCCTCCAGGTGCGCGAGAGCCCGGGCTATGCCCCGGTGCTCTCCGACGCCGTCCCCATGGCCGGTATCGCGGACGCCGCCGCGTCCAGAGGTCGCCGCCGATGACCTCGCCGGCCTGACGGGTGGGCCCCGTCGGCCAGGTGATTAGCTTAGTGCTAATCACCGCTTAATTAACCCCCCCTGAGGCTGACATGTGGGCCCCGGTGCCCCCCTAATCTTTTAATTAAGTTAATCTAACCCTGTTTAACCCCCTGTCACTGACGTGTGGACCCCACACGTCAGGTTTGACCCCAGTCAGCCGCAGTTGACTGTTGACGTCGTGCTGATGTCATGCTGGCGCAATATATATTTTCTGGAATTAAAATAAATCAAGAAATTCCAGAAATTGATTTAAACTTCAAAAATTCATATCAATTCAACCGTAGCTCAGATTGAAATAATTTATATATGAAAAATTATCAGAAAAATGTAATCTATCCATCTGTACTAGTTTCATGCATGACAAACCAACTTATACATGCTGAATATGAGAAAACACGTTATGACATATTAAGAGACTTAATTCAGAATTGCATTTGAGCTTTTGGTTCAAATGGACTTCAAACCAAATGATTACTAGTTGCATTAGCTCAAACAACATCACATCTTCATGCCATGTTCATGCATCATATTGTTGCATATGTTGTGTATTGATTGCCGGCACCGTTCCTTCTCGATAGGTCTTGCTCCGGAGACGCTCCAGAGTACCTGTCTGTGAAGCAGTGCCTCCCTTGTTGATTACCAGGCAAGCAAACCCCCTTGTTCATTTCGATAAAACCCTCTCTCTTGCTCCTGCTCTCAGTTATTGCATTAGGACAACAGCGATTCATCTGCTACTTTGTGCTGCGGTAGTTGAACCCATTCCCCTGCATGACCTGTCATTGCCACAGTAAATAGTTGAAACCCACTAGCATGTGTAGGAGTTGATTGAAGCCACTGATGTGTTCCTACCATGCTATGCCTGCTATTGCTTAGAGTTGTGTCAGGTCTGATTCATTGGGAATGAATTGGAGTGTTACGATATGTTCTGATGCTGAGAGTCAAGTGTGTGAACACGATTTGGTAAAGGTTGCGGTGAGAGGCCATGTAGGAGTACATGGTGGGTTGTCTCACTGGAACCGTCCTTAAGCACTGAGTTCTATGTATGTTGTCCAATGACTCGATACTACCACACATTGGGTTCCGGTAACTCGACCCCTCTCGGCTTATTAACCAACTTGATCTCTGTCCAGGAGTCGCAACTAGTTTCTGGTGTTTGTAGGTAGTGCTATTTTTCTACCAAGTGGCACCCGGCAGGGTGGGCTTGGGACAGACTAGGCACAGGTGGCACGGTGTACCAAGTGGCACTCGGATGGTGGGCTTGGGAACCCTGCTCACATCGTTTGGTGCCGTGAGCGACACCCCGGCCGGATCTCCTTGCGGATGGAACCCGAATAGGCGATAAACCTGGGCTAGAGTCTTGTGTGGTTAGTCAGGTCGTGGCCGACACCCTCGCCAGGCTTCCGCTTGAAGGTTGCCGAGATACATGACGTGTACATGGCGGTAAGTGGCGAGAGCGTGTGTGAAGAAGTACACCCCTGCAGGGTTAACATGATCTATTCGAATAGCCGGGTCCGCGGTTATGGACTTCTTGGATGCTTACATGGTACATAGACAACTTGAAGTGGATACCATAAAATGCTCAAGACAAGTGTGAGTGCTATGGATGGCCTTCTCGTAGGGAGGCGGGAATGAATCCATAGTGGTGTATTGTGTGGTGATTAGTGGACTCGTGTGCGCCATATCACCTCAAGAGTTTCTGGTAGTCGTAGAACAGGATAGCCACAGAGTCAAAGCTGGCTTGCTGCAACTAAACCCCACATTACCCTCTTGATACAAATGCATGTATGATAGGATCTGATGTAAGTCTTGCTGAGTACCTTTGTACTCATGTTGCTTTATTTATGTTTTTGCAGCGGAGACTTCGGTCTTATTAGTGTTCTCGTGGACTTCGACGAGTAGCTTGTACCTCAGCTACGATCTTGATCGGACGTTGTAGATAGTCAGGCTTTCAGCCTTTTTCATTTAGAGATGTCTGTACTCAGACATGTAATGCTTCCGCTTGTTGCTTGATTGCTCTGAATGTTGGGTCATGTGACCCCTGTTTTAATAAATGCTATGATGGCTCTTCTGAGCCCTTATCTATATGAGTTGTTGAGTTATGCTGTGATGCCATGTTGTACAACACATACTTGCATGTTATGCGTACGTGTAATGTGTATTGCTATGTGTGGGATCTGACTATCTAGTTGTTTATCCTTAGTAGTCTCTCTTACCGGGAAATGTCTCCTAGTGCTTCCACTGAGCCCTGGTAGCTTGCTACTGCTCCGGAACACTTAGGCTGGCCGGCATGTGTCCTTCTTCGATCCTGTGTCTGTCCATTCGGGGAAATGTCACGCGATGAATACCGGAGTCCTGTTATCCCGCTACAGCCCGGTTCACCGGGGTCCTGCTAGCCCAGTGCTACAGCCTGGATTCACTCGCTGATGACTGACACGTTCGATGCTGGGTCATGGATGCCTGTCCCTGTAAGTTAGTGCCACTTTGGGTTTACCACTAGCCATGTCAGCCCGGGCTCTTTATCATATGGATGCTAGCGACCCCATCATATACATGTGCCAAAAGGCGCAAACGGTCCCGGGCAAAGGTAAGGCGACACCCGTGGGGATACCGTGCGTGAGGCCGCAAAGTGATATGAGGTGTTACATGCTAGATCGATGTGGCATTGAGTCGGGGTCCTGACAGCGTTATACAGAAAATTTTAAGTGCAATACAGTTTCCGAGGAGATTTTGATCCTCAGGTTGGTCGGCCGCACCCAACCTGAGTCTCGAGGACTGAGCACGCCGCTTTTTGTGTCCTGAAGTATTCTACCGAGCTAGGACTTGATCCTCAGACAGATTTTGCAAATCAACCTGAGTCTCAGCGGCTACGGGGATCAGCGGTCTTATGTCATCCTTCATGTGCATCTCGGGTTTTAGACCAATACCCACCTTGAGGGATAATGGCACCAATCAAAAATATTGACAAAAATCGGCCCACATTCGGGGTGGTGCACCACCTCAGAAGCAGTCCGGCGTAAAGCTCGGGCACTAGTGGCTGGCTCCATAGAGGGCACTTCCGGCATTAAGCTCGGCTAAACTCCTTCAAACTTCTTTGAACCAAGGTGATTTACGACACCTCGGATACAGTCTGACGTTGGAGCTCGGATACATAGTCCGGCGTTAGAGCTGGGAATCAGTCTGGCATTGGTGCTCGGCTGCAAAAGATACCTCGAATGCAGTCTGGCGTTGGAGCTCGGACGCAAGAGAACGTTGCCGCCCGGGAACAACTTCAAACCTGAGGTGTGGCATAAAAATAACAAGGCATTGATAAAGGCCGGAAACTTAAAGGGGCTCCTCGGATACCCGACGTGTAAACTCGTCGAATGCATTTCGGCGATCCTCAAGATCGAAGCTGAGAAGATTTGTTGAACCAGTTTTCAAGACCGACGACCGAAGATGAAGAACAGTTGGAAGAATCGAGGAGCGTCCCCAACTTGAAGACCGGTTCAGGGGGCTACTGACGATGTCCTGGACTAGGGGGTACTCACCATGTCGTCTCCCGATCAGTTGGATTGGGCCGAGGATCCCCATGGCCGTATACTCATGGGCCAGTCCGGACAGTTGCCGCATACAAGGAAGATTCCACAAGACTTGGCGATCAAGACAAGGACTCCTCCCCCACCGGCGTATTCGGCTAGGACTCTTGTTATCCTAGGCCTCTGGTGCATTATATAAACCGAGGCCAGGCTAGTCGATAGACATATACAACAATCATACCATAGGCTAGCTTCTAGGGTTTAGCCTCTCTGATCTCGTGGTAGATCAAATCTTGTAATACCCACATCATTAATATCAATCAAGTAGGATGTAGGGTTTTACCTCCATCAAGAGGGCCCGAACCTGGGTAAACATTGTGTCCCTTGCCTCCTGTTACCATTGATCCTAAGACGCACTGCTTGGTACCCCCTACCCGAGATCCGCCGGTTTTGACACCGACACCCTTCGACCTCCAGAAGAATCGGCTGCTGCCCTCTCGTCAGCCTTCAATGCTGACCCTGGGAGGAGCCATGGTTCATCCTCCGTACCGTAAACTGGAGAAACCTCATTACACGTTTCATCGTCATGCGTGGCAGCGGAATGTACTAGATATAGACCACATCCACTATGCTGCAATGGATGGCTACCTTTGTTTCAATATCTACAAGGGTTGGATGAAGAGTAACAGCCAAGTGTGCGGTTCAAGCAAAGAAGTATCGGCCAAGAGGAAGAGGGACAAGGACGAAGTCGAGGACGTGGACGAGGACTTCGAGTAAGGTGGCAGTGTCGTTGCTCATGGTGGTTCTAAACTTCTAATGCAGTGTCTACCATATTAGTTGCATAGTTTAATTTCAGGTGTGCTTAGTTTAATTTGAGGGGTGTGTTGCGCTGAGCCCCCAACAGAACTATGTTATGTTTCTTCTTGTTACTTTAACTCTTCAGTGTGTACATACTACTAGTATTTCTTTAATAGAATTTAGCACCCCAATTAAGCACGTACTAGCTTTTTTTAATAGTACTATATGCATAATTTGGCGACGAGCGCTCTCTATATGCACCACCTTTTTTTAATTTCAATTTTTGCTCCATGGCACAATCCATCGACAGTACTACTGTACAAAAGTATACATTTTTTAAAAGGCTAGAGTACTGTTCATCACATATATAGCCAGTTAAATTCACAACCTAGAACGACGTGCATGCCATGTAGTAAACCAATATGGAGGAAGTATAGTAAAAATGAGGTGATTTTACCGAGCGATCGGCGGGGGAGCATGGCCTGTCATGCGGTCCCACGTGTCATGATGTACCAACGCGATGCACGTGTCCCTCTTGAGGCAGAAGCAATACTACGTGGTTTGAGATGATGGCGAACCGAAGTGTGAAATAATATGGTTGCTTCGTCCATCTGGGAAGGTGCGGCATTGTGATTTGATGTCTCATTGCTCTTTACTACTGCTGGGCCGGTACGAGTGGGGTGCGTCCCCCCTGCTGTTCTGCACTGTTATTTGGTGCTTGACACGTCGACCCGGTTGCTATATGTCCCACATGTCGGTGACAGGAAGTACAGAATTCATGAAAGGGAGCGTTGACGGAGGAGTATACTACAGAATTCATGAAAGGGAGTGACTTAGTTTTGGAAAAATCTGTTTTTACGGAGTACGTACCCACTAGGGTTTATAGGGCTCATCTAAAAAACATTCGTTTTTCCATTTGATAAGTCTCAGTTCTACTATACTAGTAGTAGTACCATTACATGTTGGATTTCGAGGTGCGTTAGATCACCCGACGCAAGCAGTGTCAAGAGGAAACTAACCAATGCATGTACAAGTTCATGGAAATTTAGTGGTCATTAATGCATTTGTTCTAATTAATAGCTCGGTAAACATAACTTCTTGAGAAAAACAAGCGTACTAATTACTTGTGCAAACTACGAAATTAATTCGACCACTCACCGTCTACCTTGGTTGGAGAGATTTTGAAATTGAGCCATAAACTGGAAAGGAGGGAGTGGTAACTTTTGTCTCGATTACTATTTGTGGCCTTGTATAGATGCAAAATGTATTTTTTTTATAGTGGCCTTGTATAAGTAAATGGAGGGAATACTAACCAAGGTACGTAGTAGGGACGAGGAGTAAACGGAGGGAGTAGTAAAATTTTCTCCTTGTGCTGCGAGCCACCGCTCGCGTGGGAGAGGGAGCGGGCGTAAGGCGTACAATAGTAGGATTACTACTACTACTACTCGTAAGCAAGCTTCACCTCATCCTGCGAGCCACCGCGCCCGTGGGCGGGGGAGACAGCGTACTAAGCAAGCTTCTCCTCGTTCTGCGAGTTGACATGACACATCAAAAGTACTCCAGTGTATAGAGCCTTGCCTCTAAGGTAGGCCCCACATGGTTTGCCTCTCTTTTTAACATAACACGTCAAGTCGCAATTTGTTTGTTCACCCGTGGTAGACGATCCTCCCTCCACCAAGTGGACAACCAGTACACGTGTCAAATTACCATGTGGGCTGCCTTTTTCATACAGAAATGAGCTCCACCGTGTACCCGTGCGGGTGTGGTTGGGAAAGAGACGGGAGTACGTGCGCCGTGCGTGCACCTCTTCTCTTCGTGCACGTCCCCCACCTACGTGTGTGTGTGAGAGAGAGAGAGATACAAACCTAGACATAATGCGCCATCCATCCCGATGCCTCCGCCCAGTCCGACCACCAGTCACCACCACGCCCCACTCCTCCTCATCTTATCTCTCATCTTTCTCCCTCCATTTTTATATACAAGGGACCACTATCAAAATTACAATTTGCAGATACACAAGGCCACTAACACTAATCGATGCAATATTAATGGTGTTTGCCTCATGGTACTAGCAAAGGAGGACATTAATTATCCCTTGCATGCATGCAGGAGTTTGTAAAAAAATGCATCTTGATGTTCCATGCAATGCACGGGCATCTAGCTAGTCCATGAAAACAACACATGGAAAAATTCCACGGCGAACGAGGGATTTGAATCTATTGGGAGGGGCTATTTGGATCTTGCCTGGGGTAGCCAAAATATTGGCGACCCTTTTGTCCACCGATGCCTTTGCCACCGATGAACGAGGAATGGCTCGGGTGCTCGTGCTGTCATGCATCCTCCAGCGCGCACATTGGAGACAAGCTCGCACGAGCTGCATTTTTTTTGTCCCACAATGCCGCCCGAGCCGCCCGCAGACCGATCGGCGACCCGCAAATTACGCCATCTAACCGTAGCCGCACACATTATGACAACAACTCAACCAACTGGATGAAATTCATGCAAACACATAGACAAACTGATATTTCATATAAACAATGATGGAAATCATATAAAATACCGGATTTTACAAACATGACGGATTTCATTACATTCAAATGAACTACGCGGTGCTAGTTCTGGACAGCACATGTATATAGTACCTGGCCTAAATGGTCGCCCGTCGATCGATTTGTGTTTCTCATGTCCGGCAGCACGATCATCGGACTACTGGGAGCCCCGGAGGTATATGCTTCAGCGCAAAGGACAGCTCGCTTCCCCACTGCCCAACTGATATCATTGGCTGGTGCCGAAGATGATGGTGGCCGGCATCGGTTCGAGTTCATCACCGGCCACTACTTCGCCATGGCCGGCACCGGCTCGAGTTCATCCTAACATTCCCCTCTTCTGTGGAGCCCATGCGGGGTGGACGAAGGTCCTCGCAACAAAAGGATCCGGCAAGACACCTGCTGTGTACACCGGCGTCGCCTCCGTGGTGGCCTTCATGGGACCCAAGCGGCGGCGGCCTCCCGTGTTCTACTTCTCCTCGATGATGGCGACGGATGCGGAGGCGCTATCCACCGACTCGTCGCTCTCCGCGCACCCGGCTTCTGTCACTGCTTGCATGGCACGGCTGCCGACATGGGAGTCTCGGCCATAGAAACGGGAGACGCGGTACGAGGCGGTAGCATGGACGGCAGCAACGACGCCCATGCGCCGCTCCTCATCGAGCTGGCCTGGAGCGGCGAGTTGCGGAACCACGCGCCAGCTTGGGGCGGCAACTGGTTCCGTCAGGCGAGGGGAGGGAGGTGGATCAGCAAGCTGCATAGCTAGTATTCGGCGGGCTACCCAACCGGCTTGGATGCGGAATAACTACTCTTTGTAAGCCATTGTAAGAGTGGACAAAATGGTGGAGGACATAGGGGAGCAGCGGAGGTGTACGATTCTTAGCCGGCATTTGGCCTCGTTTAGATAGGAGATTAAATAGACAGCGGACAGGAGGAGCTCGGCCAGTGTTGCGTTTAACGTTGGCCCGGTCATGAACGGACGTGTGTCCAGAGTGGGTTTCTCGGCTTCCACACGGGCGGGTTTCATGGAGGCGTTTGAATGCGGCACGGAGGCGTGTTTAGCCTGGCGTGCCACGAGTGGCACCCTCGACTCTAACCTAGGACACTGCACCATTCTTCCACTGACGTGTGGGCTCTTTGGGTGCATGGCCTGCATGTCAGTGACCCAATGCAGGCAGCGCAGAGCAGAGGAACCTTTGGTGGGCCAGGGCAGTCAGAAGCGGGCATTTCATACACCGATGATTGTTCATTGAGTGTGACGTCATCTTTTTCATGTAGATAAGCCTACTATGTTGATAGCCCGTTCGATACGTTGTGATTCATAAAGACCGTTGCAAACATCAATGTTCTGCTTATCACAGATAAGATTGATTAATACCCGTAACAATCCATGTCCTTAACAAAGGGTGCATGCACGTATAGGTTGAGCATGTGTCTTGCGTCGTGTGCTGTGTGCATGCAGGCGTGCGAGTGTTGCGTGCGTCCAAGGGTACGTTTTAGTGTTGCATGCACGGGTGCATATGTGCGTGTGTTCGTGAGTGCATGTGTACGTGTTAGTGTTGCACGCCAGCATGCGTGCGTGTGTATGTTATGTGTATGTGTCAGTGTTGCACGCCTGCATGCGTGCGTATCTCGCGTGCGTGCATGTTTACGTGCGGGGTGAGCCTACACGTCAGTCGACTGACTTATTCATCTCTGGTCATTAGATTTTCCAGCCGTTGGATACGAAATCAAGGGCCTCCTGTTTATCATCAAACTCCACCCCCCCGAGCCGCCAACCACCACCGGCCGAACCGCCAGCCCCCGCCGCCCGCGGCCGGCCCGCCCTCCCCGAAACCACTCTCCA